>NC_142065.1:183680003-183981253 GCF_059756535.1 Pantherophis guttatus | reverse complement strand
CAGATTCATAGCACAGAATGGAACATTTAATAGTGTTACCTAAGCCCACAGATAGCAACTCTTTTCTCTTTGATGATATACGAAACACATTGCCCTAAGATATTCTTGAACACACCAATAATTCATATGCTAGAATTAGAGCCATGGTGACTGTTATTACTGGAATATAACACTCAGTGGACTACTTAGTCCTGTCTCCTGGAGTTAGCTTCATTTCTTCTCCTCTTCCTGGACCATATCCATAGGAAAATTATGACAGTCTCTTCATCCTTGTGTCATACATGCTGAGAAGCACAAATGCCTTCTTTGCATGCAAGGGCTTTGTCTATCCACTATTCCAGTGTGAAATCAGACTGCCAAGGTTGTGTTGCTTTCAGAACTATTTTTTTTCCTAGAGTATACCCAGATATTTTTTTTATTAAAAAAGAGCCAAGAAACTAATATAGCAGGGTATTGTTTACTAGTTTGTTGGAAAGAACATGTGCAGAACTTGCTCAGCCATGAATTTCCATACCCAGTGGTCAAAGAACCACATAAATGAGTGTCTCTCTGGGCCCTGTATTCTGATGGAATACTTTGACAAATTTAAAAATAGAGTGGACTTATGGAAAGCTATAAAAGATCAACATTGATCCCACACATACATACGTTTGCCCTATGTGCCCTGTCCAATGCACTCTTGAGAACCTTATGACTGTGCAACAGAATGCAATCAATGTTGCATGCTTCTGGGCAAGCACCGCCTAAATTAGGCTTTTATGTATTTTAAATTTTATTTCTTATATTTGTACTTATGTCCACAGATAAAATCTTAACAATGATGCTTCTGACACGAATAAAGAAAGGAAGAACTCTGCTATGGTGCTATCTCTGCTCCTTCACAGAAAACCAGGCCCCCAGTAGTCCCCACCTGCCAATTATGACCACTACCTCAGACAATTGAGGTGTATACAATGTGAATACATTGAAATGTTCACATTTTACCTTTCTCTCATGGCAACACATTGCAGGTGATGGGACAAGACCAAAATGATGTCAACTTCTAAGTCTTTTAGCATTTCACATGCAAGATCTAAGCTTATGTGGTACAGCTTCACAATGGACTCCAGTACATGGTTCTTTTCATAAATGAAAGGAGTGTAGCCATTAACTGCATAGTTGAGGGTTATCAGTCTGGGAAATTATAGAGTAAGCATGGTTTCTTTATCATAGAAAGATCTGCACATAACAGGCAACATTCTCCCTGAAATGTAAATCCTTTTGCTCCGAACTGAACACCCCAATTCACCCTGCCCAGCCTAAATCACGAACAGCAGGTATATGGTGGTTCCTGCTGCTTACAATGCCGCATGCAGACAGTTTTAAAAAGCAATATTCCATTTGCAAGAGGCAAAGCAGACCACCAGTCATCTTTTACAGCAGCCTGGAGCATTCATAGGACCAGGCATCCATTGTTTCATTCTTGAAATAAAACAACATGCTTTGAACTGTACATAAAACAGAAACTGTGAAGCATGCGTTTTGTTCTGAGCACAGCACACTTTAAGTGCCGATTTTGTGATTGAAATTTTCATATGCAAATTATTTTTTGTATCCCAAATTCAGTTCTCTTTGAGAACTGAATTTGAAGGAACTGAAGGAAAAAATTATTTGATTAAATTTATATTCCCAAAAAATATGATAACATCTATTTAAAGGTGGATATATGTATGTATGTACTACTGTAACGCTCTCTACATGGTGCTCCCCTTGAGGAGCACCCGGAGGCTCCAACTGGTGCAGAGTGCGGCCACGCGGGTGGTTATGGGAGCGACGTGGTGCTCCCATGTAACACCTCTCCTGCGTGAGCTGCACTGGCTCCCGGTGGTCTTCCGGATGGTCTTCAAGGTTTTGGTTACCACCTTTAGAGCGCTCCATGGCTTAGGGCCTGGTTATTTATGGGACCGCCTGCTGCCCCAAATGGCCTCCCACGGGCCGGTACGCTCTCACAGAGGGGGACTCCTCCGGGTGCCATTGGCCAAATAATGTTGGCTGGTGGCCCCCAGGGGGAGAGCCTTCTCTGTGGGGGCACCTACTATCTGGAACGAGCTCTCCCCGGAGATACAGAGGATCCTGGATCTATGCACCTTTCGCCGCGCTCTCAAGACCTTTTTATTTCACCAGGCTGGTCTGGCCTAACCTCTCCAATTCTCTTTTTAATGTAAATTTTAATTTGTTCTTAACCTGGGATTTTAAATTTGTCTTGGGCTAAATTGATTTAATTCGATTTTACTTCTGCTCTTAAATTTTTGTATTCTATGTGTTTTATCTTGTGCCTGTTCACCGCCCTGAGTCCTTTGGGAGTAGGGCGGGATATAAATCAAATAAAATGAAATGAAAATGAAAATGAAATGTATGCATGTATGTGTGTTTGTGTAGATAGAAGATAGACAGAGAGACAGAGAGACAGACAGAGATGTATTAGCGTGTTTTTCTTTCTCAGGGAAGCAGCCTAGAAACACGTTCCTTCCAGTGGTGAGTTGCCCCCGGTTTGGACCGGTTCGCAAAAACCTGTAGTAAAACAGTGAGAGGCTCCGTCCACTGCCCCAGATGTTGTCATAGGCCTGTGATGCCTAACCTTTTTGCCATCGCATGCCAGGAGAGGGGGGGGGCGGGTGCCCACACCCATAATTCTATGCGCCCTGTCCTGGACATGTGTGTGCAACCCCCTCCCCTCCCACTCCTGGCATGTGATGGCCAAGCCTCTCTAGGAGTCTCTGGAGGCTTGGGATAGCAAAAAACATCACTTCCTGTCCCACCAGGAGTTGGGAAATGAGCCGTTTCAGGCCTTTGGAGGGCCTCCGAGGGAGTGGGAAAGGCTGTTTTTGCCCTCCGCAGATGCATAGAGAGGATCTGGAGCCAGGTAAGAAAGAAAAATGGGCCTTCCCCATCCACCGCTCCAGCCCCTCCGGAGGCAAGAAACAGCCTGTTTCCCTACTTCTGGTGGGCCCAGAAGGCCCGAAAATCAGCTGGCCAGTGTGCTCATGCGCACCAGAGCTGAGCTGACATGCCCACTGATATGGCTACATGTGCCATCACGGTCATAGGCAATCTGCGCATGCAATCCCATTGTGAACCGGTAGTAAAGGTACATTGAACCTACCCCTAGTTCCTTCCCATGCTTTCAATTGATACCTGTTTCTTTCTGCCACCATTATAATGAATAAACTATATGAAGGATGTTGTTTTTAGAATCTTAATCCAATCCAATAAATGTTGCTTCTTTGAAGACAGATTGACTTCCTGAAGGTTATTTAATGCAATTGAACCACACATCCTACTAATCTAATTATTTTTATGAATAATGAGGGAGGAAGAGAAGGAATGTTGTAATAACATTTTCATTCTTTAAAAAAAAATATTTCATTCAAAAATGCAATTATTTCGTGTAGCTTTTATCAAGAGGAAACAGATAATTGTAATTCACACTGAATTCATTAAAAACAAACTATCATACCTTAAGCCTTCTGCAGAATGCATTTAATTTTTTTAAAAAATCAAAACAGGAGCAATGCTCTTCCTTTTTATGGCATAATTATTATTCATGATATATAACATCTGATTTCCTGTTAGTTTCTGATCATATTTCATTGCACGTTTCTTATATTTATTATATGTAAAGTTGTTTGTGGCAAGAAAAAAGGTTTAAGAATATGATTTTGTGAAATCTTCTCGAGGATTAACATACAACACCTTAACAGGGCCCTTTATTGATGAAAACAACTTTTATAAAGTTAAAAATAAATATTCACTGTCAGTATCAATCAGCTCTAAACCTGAAAATACATAGTATTTACTACCAGTCACATATGCACAAGTAGTGGAGTCCAGGTAGCCCTCGACTTAAAACAGTTCATTTAGTGACCAACGTTACAACGACCCTGAATAAAGTGATTTATGAACATTTTTCACAGTTACAACCTTTGCAGCATCCCCATGATCATGTAATCAAAATTCAGATGCTTGGCAACTGTTTCCTACTTATGACCATTGCTGGGTCCCAAGGTCATGCGATGCCCTGCAACCTTCTGACAAGCAAAGTCAATGGAAAAGCCAGATTTACCTAACACCAGGTTACTAACTTATCAACTGCATTGATTCACTTAACAACTGTGGCAAGAAAGATTGTGAAATGGAGCAAAACTTACTTAACAAATATCTCACTTAACAACAGAAATTTTGGGCTCAATTGTGGTTGCAAGTAGCTTCCTGTATTCATACAAATAAGTAAGGTTCAAAAATTAAGGATCTCCTGAATTTGGTGTAATACATAGCCCAGGTCAGAAGGTCAGAAATCAGAACTACGTGTCTCAAAACTCAAGACAAATGACAATGACTTAATAGAATACTCCACCAAATAGCTTTACATATACAGTAAAACTAATTTTTTATTAGGCTTTCCAAGCGATGTTGTCCATATTTTATCAAAGCTATCTGTAGACTGTAAGGGTATGGAGGGCGAGAAACTCTTTCTATCTGCAATATTAAGTTCACCAACCATCATCAAGGAGCAACTCTGTGGTGGATACTCTATGTGGCAGTTAGTTTCACATCTCTCCCATGTAAGGAAGTCTATAGATCGCTCTGAACTGCTCTTTTCCATTTTGGGTTCAATGTTTCTGCTGAGTAAGAATACAGTGCAGTGATACCTTGATACTCAACTGCTTTGAAACTCATTTAATTTGATACTGATCGTATTTTGACTGTACTCATCTTTTGTTTAGTACTCAATGCACAAAAGCTAGAACTTATCAATGGGGACTGCCTTGTTATTACTATTATGAAGATGATGATTCCTTATGGGAAAAATTTGTTGGTACTTATTCCGGAACCAATTAATGAGGAGTACCATCATCAGACTACATTGCAGACTACAGGAATCAGCATCACTCAGGTGACCCTGAGCACTACTCCGGAGTGCACTACTCAGGAGCACTACTCAGGTGACCCTGAGGACACAGGTAAACCTCCAAGTGCTTCAACAACCCTCTAAAAATAATGCAGATTACCAGCTGTCTGCCATTCTTCCTTCCATTCTATCCTTCCATTCCCCACTATCCTGTCAGAGCTGAAGAAGCTTCTTGGATGAGAAGCAAAACATCTTCAAAAGAAACAACAAGAAAGTTTAGTTGCCCCCTGAAAAAGCACCTTTGGGACAACCATGACCTGGATGACTGAGAATCTCTACAGGCGATGAGTACCAAAGTATCTCTGTACACTGTCCAGATTCATTAAATAACTTAGCATAACTGCAAAGATTATCTAACTTCCCAAATTATCATAATCACAACATAAAATTTGATTTCAGGCCATTTTTACATAGGACTCTAAGGAGTACCTGTCAAGACCAGTCATCAAACTCATCAGTGTTTTACAGGCATGCTACGATATACAGTGTTTGTAAAGGATATTGTAGTAAGGTAAATATTATATCAAAATTCAAACTAGATTGAAACAATTGAAAGAACCCAAATCATTGGTGCTCTAATAACCCTTCATTGTTTGCCTAAGTTAGAGAAAATATTATTTCCCAATATGTGATTGTACTGTTGATATACTTGAACTACATATTTACAGTTAAATCCACAATAAGATAAAAATACAGCTCATATCTGGTACTTTTTACTACTCTTTATGAGATAATCGAAACAATGGAGGAACTTAAAAAGTCATTGAAATCTTTTCTGGAAGCAATTTTGCTTCCAGGAATCTGGTGAAAATCAAAAATAATAAACCATAACTGAAAATTTTCTTCTAGATATCTTAAAATTTTGCACCATTTACATATACAAATTTAAATACAATAGTTCTACCTAGCATCTATGACAGAATGAAAACAGTTCTTATATTCTATCAATCTAGATGACAAAGTAATTTTCATTCTTTCCTTAAAACAGTAGAAATATATTGTAATAATATATTGTAATAATTATTTTTGTATGTATGTGTCATCACTAAGCATATTTTATTAAAATAATTGCATTTGAAAGAAAACAGTTTAACAAAGTAACAATTAAGCACACCCTTTAACAAATGCTGAAATTAGAGTGCTATATAATCTAAAGATTATTACTCTGTCATTTTTCATTCAAAATAGATTTATAGTAGTTTAAAATAGATGTATTTTGAGAAGAAAAATATACTTTTATTTAGGTTATTTAAAGTTTATTATTTTTAGTTTATTTATAGTTTACTTTATTTGTTTATTTTTATTTAACTAGTATAATCTTGGAACTACATCTATGAGGAAGAAAGCGTGCAGTGGGGTACCCCAAGGTTCTTTCTTAGGTCCAATATTCTTCAACACCTTCATAGGATAGGATAGAAGGGGAACTCATCAAATTTGCAGAAACACCAAGTTGGGGGTTATAGCAAACACCTTAAAAGATAGGCTCAAAATGGAATATTTTGACAGACTTGAACACTCGGTCCTATCCAACAAAATGCATTCCAGTGGTGGAAAAGTAAGATAATTAAAAGTAAGATATTAAAAGAAAAAAAATCAAATGCACAGGTATAATGGTGGTATCTAGTTTAACAGCAGTAATTATGACAGGGATCTAGGCGTCCTGATGGACGATCACTTAAGTGTGAGCTAGCAGTATGCTGCAGCTATGAAAAAACCCAAATGCAGTCCTAGGCTGCATCAACAGAGGGATAATATTAAGATCATGTGAAGTACTAGTACAGCTCTACACTGCACTCCTTTTATCCCATTCTCTTAACTTCTTCTTTTTTTATATCTATTGTATCTTTTCTTCTGGATCCTTTTTCTCACTTTTAGATATATTATTCGAGTAGTTCGTCCCAAGCTTTCTCCTAATCTCTGTCCACTATTTCCCTCTTTACCCTTAACTGATTCTTTTGGGGGGGATGTTCCCCCCTGTCCACTCTTTTTTTTTGCCATTGTAAATCCCAGTGAAATCATTTAACTGCTTTTTGCATTCAATTCCTTTTCCTTCAATATTATTTTCTCGCTCCTCATTTATGCTCTCTTTTGCCACCTTCTCTCCTATTTACTGTTCTGTTCCAACAAAATTTCTGACTTTTTGTTATCTTTTAGTGATTCACACATATTTTTAAACATCTCAATTAATTCCTCATGAATCCACGACTCCATATTGCCAATTTAACAAATTGTTAAAACCTTTAAATTATGTCACATTTAAATAGAACTTAAAATCCATTTAGTCTCTTTTTGTTTTCTAATTCTAATGTCCAATTCAAATATTTATCCAGACCACTCCAAGTTGAAGATTTGTTATCTTCCATAGCCATTGAGAATTGAAACCAAGCAATGTAGAAAGAAAAATACTCCTTAAAAGTTCTCACAGTTTCCAAATTATTTTTTCCAGCAGTCAAGGTCACAGCTGTACTTTCTCTTCTATCTTCCACCGAGTATTGCAGTACTTTCTTTCCACTAGCAGATGTCTCTCTCAAATCCACAATACTCTCAAACCAACAAATTGTCTAAACTGTCAAAAATACTTTAAATCCACATAGAAAATACTTTTCCTCAGATTCTTTTCTTTTATTATTTTTATTTTCTCCAAGTCCAATTGTAGATGCAAAAACCTTCTTAGGCTTTGATATTTTAGTCTCCTTTACCTTCCATAGATTTTCCCAAATGCCAATTAGCTGCTCATTTCAGCTCCGGGACACCTTTTAATGTTCAAATTCAAAATTTTCTTTTATCTATGAGTTTGTCAATCCCTCACCCGGTACCAGCACTCGGTTCAAACACTGCTCCTGCACAAAAACTTAGACCGGTTGCCCAGCTTCAGAGCAGTCATTTTACAATGGCCCCCACCCCTACCGCCGGTCCGAAGAGCTGTCTTTGACCTGTTGAGGAACTTGCCTGTTCCTCTTGGTCGTTCGAGACACCTCTCCTTCTTCATCATCCGTACATTTCGAAGACACACACACACACACCCACGACAGCGGTTTGTCCAGCTGGATTTTCGTAGAGCTCATCAGAGCCTGCTATTTTTCCAGCCGGTCTCGCCACAACACTTCTGGTTTCTTGGATTGCTTCCATGGGTTGTGGGTGTTCCTTCACTGGAGGTTTTTAAGAAGAGATTGGATAGCTATTTGTCTAGAATAGTATAGGGTCTCCTGCTTGAACAAAGGGTTGGACTAGATTAGAAAATCTCCAAGATCTCTTCTAACTCTGTTATTCTGTTATTTCAGTAATGTCTTTCTTGGTTATATTTGACTCAGTATAATAAAATTTAGGGGGAAAAATTAAATGTAAATTTATTGAGTCACAAACATGATATATTTTACCCTGGGTGACATTTATAGTAGAAATTGCTATAAGAGTTTCAGCCAAAATGCTAGTTATTTAACAGGTTTTTTACCTTGCTCCTAATATATTTGGTTTATGTGGTTCAGTGAACATTCTGTTCAAAATAGATAAAGGGAATTGGCTTCTTGTTTAGCAATTGTGAAAGTGTTATGTGATGTAGATCACATTATATATGCTCCCAAAAGATCTTTAACCTTTTTCCTAAGTGCTGTTATTTAACTTTTGATTTTTCTTTTTTCCATGACATATAAAGCAGTAATATAACTATGTGTCATGTGCCTTAATGCTGCCTCAAATAATGAATAAATGTATATTTAAATGGAGAAAAATTTTTTTCAAACTTTTGTTGTTAGTTGTTGTTTTTAATAAACTCACTTTTATTAAATAATTTCATATTTTTTTAAAAAAAATTAAAGTATTTTAAAAAATCTTTATTTTAGTAATCAATATTGTTTTTGGAATACAGTCGGATATATCAATAGTTGTTGAAGTGTTGGGCCTGGAGGCTATCAGAACCAGCTCTGACTCAATCCTGGTAAGATAAAAGATACTTTGGGTTTCTGGAGTCTCAACTCTGATAATGTGTCATTTTGGACAAATTACCCGAGGGAGAGTGGCATTCCCCCAGACTGAACTGGTACAATTTGGGAGTTCTCCTAGATTCACAGCTTCTGTTCGAAGAACAGATGGAAGACTCAGCTAGAGGGTTTTGCACAGATTCATTTTGTGTGCTGATTGGACTTAGACAAGGAAGGCTTCTCATGATCACTCACTCCTTGATTATTTCCTGGTTGGACTACTACAATGTACTCTATATCGGGCTTCCTCAAATACCACCTAGAAGTTGCAACTGCTCCAGGATATGGTACTCTATGCAATATTTGGTGCCTATGCCCTTTTTTTTTTTTTTTTAATATGCTACATTTGATTATTGTGGTTGTGACTGCCATCTTGACATTTTTTTTACCCTCCTCTTGTGGATGCACCTAACTGTGTCATTAAACAATTGACATTATCTCTACCATTATCATCACTAGATTTAGGAATATTTATTTGGTAACCTGGTTATAAAATTATCAGCTCTAAGAGATTCCAGCTCTTTTTCTACATTATTAATGGCCAGGAATTTTTCAAATAAGAATTAATGATTGTTAACATTTCACATATCCCAGATGTCATGTTTGCTTCAAAACTCAAGTCCCAGTAATCAAATATGATTTCTTAAAATTAGTCTACATGCTACCATCAACGTTGCAAGTTTTATTTTAACTTTACTAATTTCTTAGCAATGACATTTAACATTCCTTAAAGGAGATGTTGTACAGGAGAACAATTTTCAGTAAGTTGAAAGCTATAAAATTCTCTTCTTTGAAGAGCTATTATGTCCTACTGTGCAGTGAAAAGAAAAGCACTGGAACAAATTCCTGACCAGGGTATAGAATTGTTAAACTAAAAAGAAGCATTCTCTCAAGTGTAGGTCTGACTAGAAAGTCATTTAATCCTTATATAAGCAGATTCTTATTGAACTAGATGTTTTTTTTCTTTCTTCTCTTTCATAGGAATGATGATGCAAAGCATAAAGTTTAGAGAAGCTAAGCTGAGACCCGCAGGGAATACCAGCAGCAAGATATTCCAGCGTGAGAGTTTTGTCCTTGTGTTAGCAGAGCTTCAGCTCTACCCTTGTCATCAATGTGCAAATCTATAATACCTCAATCTCTGTATAATATATGCTATATTTTCACCCGAAAGGCTTGGGATGATCAAATGTCATTAACAGAAAACTGACTTCAAATTCAAAGTATAGCCACTGGAAAGAAAAAGAATATTAGAAATAAAACTAAGAGCCATAGGACATCAACCATAAAATTACTTTTATTATTTATTTGAATTTATCAGTCACCCAGCTCCAATGGACTTTTGATAATCCCAAGCCTTTCGGGTGAAATTGTGTTCAAATATCTACAGTCTCAAGAGCTACCCTGGCCAAGAAAACCTACCTGTAAAGCTGTAAAGCTACCTGTAATTGTTGATAGCGGAGAACTCAGACAATTAGTACCTGGAGTAGAGCACTATTGCCACAGTTTATTGGTTCTCAGTGAGTTGGAAGCTTCAGCCTGTTCTCTAGTTCAGGATGCACTCAGAGGAAAGACCCTAGGAAAGGCATCAGAAACATGACACAGAGAATTGCAACAATTTATTTCATGCATCATCCATCTCCATTTCTGTGGGCGTGGCTTGGTGGGCGTGGTGTGGCTTGGTAGGTGTGGCTTAGTGGGTGTGGCTTGGTGGGCATGGCAAAATCTCCATTCCCACCCCATTCCAGGGGAAGGATATTACAAAATCTCCATTCCCACCCCACTCTGGGGCCAGCTGGAGATGGTATTTGCTGGTTCTCTGAATATTCAAAATTTCCGCTACCGTGGTTCTCCAGAACCTGTCAGACCCTGCTGGATTTCACCCCTGAGGAAAACCAATGGCTGCCTTGACTTTCTGAAGAGTTCATAAAGCCTAGTGATCCCAAAAGTCCTTCCACTGAGTGACATTATTGGCAAGGTATTCACTGAACTCAGGAAAGCTTCTCTGTAGCCTCCTGCATCTCTTAAAAAGGCTCCCAGGTCATAGCGGAGGAGAATGACACTTTGAATGCTTGAAATGTTTACTTTTAAAATGTCATTGCCATTTTAATTTCTTTTTTTTACATGACTTACCTCCTGAGCAATGGCTTAGGCTTTAATTAATTTTTTATTAATTACATTTCTTAGTGCTTAATACACATCGTGTTGTCTAGGTATTTAATTTGCTTAGCAATACATATTACATTATTAATCTCCACCCCTTTTTTCCAACCATTGATAAAATAGATTCCATGTTTGATAATATTTTGTATCTTCTTTCTGTTTCATTTTTAATGTCTGTCCATTTCTGCACACTCTAGTATCTTCTTAATTATTTCTTCATCTCATGGTGTTTCTTCATTTTTCCAGCATTGCGCAAATACAATCCTTGCTTCTCTCAAGAAGTGCAATATTAAATACATATTTTTCTTATCAAGTTTACCTGATATTTATTATACCTAGTAAAATCAGTTCAGGGTAGTGGCTTATTCTGAGACTTTGAAAAATATTGAGGGGGTTGGATTACTTATTATGTAATTAACAAAGCAGCAGCAAAGTAATAGGATGGGAGATACATTGTCTAGTAGTATGATTGTGCAGGCTTGCCATCTTAGAAAGTCCCAAGTACAGAAAATGATAGCATATATTGTACTTAAAAGTAAATGTAGAGTTCAAAATAATCAGTCTCTCTCTGGATTACAGGTTTTCATATACAGTACAGATAAAACATCTGTGCAGGTATTATTCCAAGGGGGTTGAACTTAATCTTTTACAACTCGACCAAGCTGCTGGTAAAAATTATATTCCCATGAATTATGTAAAGAAAAAATGTGGAATATTTTAAAGACCAATTTATTTTATTTTACTGTCAGGCTTGCATAAAAATGTCAAACTGGGTGCATTTCATACCTAAGAATATCTGGGAAAAACAATTCTTCAAAACGTAACAGAAGGTAAAGCAGATGTTAGACTGAGACTATAAATTTTAATGTCATGTTGAATTATTGGTGACATATTGGTGACAGAAAGTTTATAACTAGAGTGGACTTCCTCACTGGAATTTCTTGTTTAAAAAATAAATTTTCTGCATATTCTATACTAAGATCTCTGAGTATTTAGCTTAATACGTTTTGACAGCAATTTGATAACTGTATTTGAAATACCTATTGTCTGAAATATTTTTCACTATATGACAAGAGATTAATTTAAAATTCACTTGAAAGGACAAAACTCAAACTCCTTTTCAAACACTGAATCTCTACCCTGCTTTTTTCTCTCTCAAGGTGGATAGTCAATCAGTCTTTGAATCAATGTCAGAAACCAAGGTCAAGAAAACAAATGAAGAATTTTAAACATGGTCTAGTCTTATTATCTTGGAGAATTCTGTAGATCAGAGAGCACAAATGTTTAGGAACTAATTCTGCATATATTTAACAAAGGAATGCAATGTATTCACACAAATGTCTAATGAATGAATGTTTGATTATTTTATGCTGCAATATGAATAAAGTACTCCTCTGCCTAGAGGGACTTATTTTGGACCTGAATGGAGCAAAAATATGAACTCTCACCGCATTCTTTAGAATATGATATATATATATATAGGATCTATATAGGTCTCCCACCTAGCAGGAAGAGCTTTTAGTGAAGAAAAACCGACCATACACCCGAAGCCAAGCCAATAAACACATACTGGGACTCCCAACCAATCAGAATGAAAAGGTGGAGCCATCCCAGAATACCAGCACCAGATTTGAAATACCAACGGCAGTTAGTGCAAAATGACTGCTGACATAAGCCTGATGATGGCAGATGGGATTCTGTCGAAACGTCGCTTCTACCCTTTTAGGGATATATCCACAATTACACGGGAAGAAACCCGAAATATTAACTATACACACATACATACCCGTGAAAACTTACATAAACAAACACACACACACACACACACACACACACACACACACACACACACACATATATATATATATATATATATATATATATATATATATTCTTACTTCTTTGTAGGATTTATGTGTGTTTTTTCTCTGGCCAGGTTTTTCCTACGTAACCAAGGTTTTTCTGCAGCCCTAGCTCAGTAGAATCACATCCACTCGATTCTGGGCTTTTTTCTTTTCTGGGAGGATACATGAGATGTGGGTGTGGCTTACTGATGAAAGCTAACGAGCTAGAAATAGATTTATATAAGTCTCTCACCTGGCAGCTGGAACTTGCTGGCTGCCAGAAAAGAAAAAAGCCCAGAATCGAGTGGATGTGATTCTACTGAGCTAGGGCTGCAGAAAAACCTTGGTTACGTAGGAAAAACCTGGCTAGAGGAAAAACACATATAAATCCTACGAAGAAGTAAGAAAATAGATACTATACCTTTACAGGGAGGATACATGAGATGTGGGTGTGGCTTACTGATGAAAGCTAACGAGCTGGAAATAGATCTATATAAGTCTCTCCCCTGGCAGCTGGAACTTGCTGGCTGCCAGAAAAGAAAAAACCCAGAATCGAGTGGATGTGATTCTACTGAGCTAAGGCTTCAGAAAAACCTTGGTTACATAGGAAAAACCTGGCTAGAGGAAAAACACATATAAATCCTACGAAGAAGTAAGAAAATAGATACTATACCTTTACAGGGAGGATACATGAGATGTGGGTGTGGCTTACTGATGAAAGCTAACGAGCTGGAAATAGATCTATATATGTCTCTCACCTGGCAGCTGGAACTTGCTGGCTGCCAGAAAAGAAAAAAGCCCAGAATCGAGTGGATGTGATTCTACTGAGCTAGGGCTGCAGAAAAACCTTGGTTACGTAGGAAAAACCTGGCTAGAGGAAATATATCTATGTATATATATATATATGTATATATGTGTATATATATATATGTGTGTATATATATATATATATATATATATATATATATATATATGTGTGTGTGTGTGTGTGTGTGTGTGTGTGTGTGTACATATACATATACATATACATATACATATACATATACATATACATATATATATATATATATATATATATATATATATATATATTGATTCATAGGTATAAATGTGCGATATTTTTGCAATCAGGGTTTTTTCCTATGTTGAAAGATGTTAAAATGGCCATGGTGGGATGAAATCTCTATTCATCACTTTCAGACCTGTCAGAAATTTTATGTTGTTTCTTCTGTGACTTATGGGAGACTGGGATAGCACTATTTCGGCCTTTTTAGGCCTCTTCAGCCAGACACACCCATATTTTGTGACTCCTCCCTGTAGAGGTCAAATATTTATTTCTTTTGATTTATTTCTTTATATATATTGATTTAATATATATTACATGTATTTATATGCCGCCATTCTCCCGAAGGACTCAGGACGGCGAACACAAGTTAAGAAAATGTACAATAAAATCCCATTTTAAACCAAATAACTAATTAATAATAAATAATAAAACCCGGAATCAGAGTCAGCCTATTTGCTTGAACAGCCAAGTCTTCAGGTCCCAACGGAAGGAGCGGAGATCAGGAGCTGTCCGGAGCTCAGTAGGTAATTCATTCCAGAGAACGCCCTACCCCTGAGCACAGCAAGACGACATTGGCTCGCCGTCAGAACCCTGAGGAGAGTGGCCCTATGTGAGCGAACAGGACAGTGAGAGGCAGGCAGGAGAAGGTCCTGCAAATATCCTGGACCTAAGTCATGTATATTGTCATATATATTCATCAAAATCATTCATTCAATCAATTAACATATCAAGGATGGAGAACGTCTCTGAATCCTTCTCTGCATACAAGGTTTATGTGAGATAAGCAGCTGCAGTGAATCAAATAGGAATGCAAAATGCTAGCACAATATCCCACATAAGGGTAGAGCCGGGATTTCCTACCTCTATTTTATTTTTCCTAAGAAAGGGAATTTTGAAGTTTTTGCTTTTTAAACTGTATCAATACAATTTTAGACTATAATTTTTGTTTCCTATTTCAAAATGTTGGGAAATCTCACTGCTGGATTTTTGTTCCATCGCATTATCATGAAAAATTTTGTCAAAAAAAATTAGGAGTACTTAAAGAAATTCATGTCTCCTGCTGGATCATTAGGTGCAAGGCATGGTGAGAGAAGTCTACACCCAACCTCAGTAGGTGCAACAATTGAGACGTTACCTGGGACACAAGAACTAAGCAACAGTAACTCACACCTTTATCTAGCGATAGATAGATGATGATAGATAGATAGATAGATAGATAGATAGATAGATAGATAGATGATAGACAGACAGACAGATAGATTGATAGATTTTGAGTCCTGTCAACTGCTGAACTTGTCTCTGCAGTTTTTTTCGCAAGGTTTTTCAAAAGTGGTTTCCTTTCTTCCGAGGACTGAGAGAGGGCAACTGGCCCAAACAGGACCAGAACTCACAGATTCACAGCTTCAAGCCTCATGCCTTAACATCACAGTGGCTCTCTAGTTCTCAGGTTATGATGGCAATTGGGAATAGAATTTCCCAAATTTCCCTCTAAGCCATGCGACTAAAAAGAATGACATCTTATTACCACATCATTTAGTGACAGCAATCCCAACAATTCTGATTGCTGTTGTAACCCCAGATACAAGTTGTTAAGCAAAGATTTCACATGTTTGCACCATGGGAAAAGGTGGGAATTTCAGGCAAGCAGGCAGGTGGATGGGTGCTGTAGCCAGGTACCACAGAATGGAGACAGATGGATAGGTGCTGCAGGTGTGTGTGTGGGTAGGTAGGTAGGTATTGTGGATGGGGTGTAAACTTCTCCATTAATTATGCTTGTGGGAAGCCATCAGGGGAGGTTACAAATGACAATTGTGTGATAGTGGGAAGCTGAAATCATTGTAATGGTGAACCAATTGCCAAGTCCCTGAATCATGATGTCATGACACTGCAACAGCTGGAAGTTAAATAATGTTTGAAGACAGCAGTTCAGTGGTGGGTTGTTACCGGTTTGGTCCGGATCTTGCAAACAGGTAGTAATGGCGGTGGGAGGCTCCGCCCACCCGCCCAGAAATCATGCACATGCGCAGAAGCACCGCGATCCAGTAGCGAAGGTAAGTGGAACCCACCCCTGCAGCAGTTGGTTCAAAATTTAAGGGCCACATACTTATTGACTCAGGGCTCAAAACAAGGGAAAAGTAATACCAGAGCATTTAAAACTCACAGGATGCTCCATTGAAGATCTCAAGGTAATCATTTTGGAAAAAATAAGAGTTTAACAAGACCTCTGAGTGAGAGATTGCTGAACTCACATAAATAAAAAATGTCAGGCTATCTGAAAGGGGCTCAACACATACAATGTTTTATTTAACACACAACAATGTTAATTAATAAGAAACTTGTAATCTGTCTCATATTAATTTATGTAATTATTCTGGTTTTCCCTCTGTTCCCCTCCCTTTCTTATCCCAATTTATATTCTACATCAGTTTAGCCAATCTATGCATCTGATGTTCCAGCTCACAGAGGCTTATGCCTTTTAATAAAATTGGTTAGTTGTAAAGAAAAAATCTACCTGATTTTTTGTTACTAGAGACTAATTCTATTTCCCTCCTACAGTGTTAAATCCTCCTTCTGATCCATGCATGGCGTTTGACAATAAGAGGTAAAAGGAGGACATAATTTATCAAATTCATCCTAATCAAAATATAATGATGTCTTGTGGCTCCGAAAATACTTTTAAAAAGGAAAACATAATGCATAATTTATGTTGAATTACAAATCATTTCATCAGATAACAAGTCTTTAAAGTGTTACAAGACTCCTGGTTCCAATTGCACAACTAATTAACACAATTAAATCTTTGGAACCTAATCTTAATATAATCTTCAATTTCTATTATAATCTATTCTTTAGAATCCCCAATGTCTTAGTGATACATCTGATTGGGCTAGATTTGTTCAGTATTTTTTTTTTAGGGAAAAGGAATCAGTACAGAAATGACTGGGCTACCCAGCTTCTGCAAATTAGCAAGTTAATCCTTTTATTTGCTGGATCTTCCATAAATTACTGCCTGAATAAACCTGGTGTTTGCCAACAGTTCATTGTGTTTCTGACAGAATTAACATTCTATTTGTTGGTTAGAAAGAATAGGTACTGCGGGGAGAGGAAATCAGAAAAACAAGTGGGGACTTGAGTAGAGCAAGATTAATACAATTTATGGTTTCTATATCTTAGCAACAAAAAAAAGCTGTTTTTCTGTAAGTATTCTTAGAGTTCTTTCTTTCTATCAACATAATAAAACCTGATCTGCATCTTAAGTATGATATATAATTGTATCTTTCTTGATCTATGACTTTCTCTGTATAACATTAATGTCCTCCCTTTTTATGACCCTATCATCCCTTAATTCAGGGTAGAGTTGCATTAACATCTAGTGAAACGTACAACTTGACTTGTTTACTTATTTACATCCTTATTAACTGATCCTAAACAAAACTAGTTTCATTTTCAGACTGTTTAATCTGTATGGAAGTGTTTCAAATCAAAATAACCACTTGCGGTTTTAATATTAATATTGGCATTTGGGGGAGTTTTAGAAAACCTTTTGTCAAAAAAAAAAAAAACCCACAAAAAATCAGAGGGAAATTACTGTAAGAATGGGGAATGAAAGCGAATATTTGGAAACCATATTATATTCACTTAACTACAGGTCTGCTAGACCTCCTGTTGATATTTTTGCCTGCAGACGAATGCATGAAAACGTTATCTAAGTGTTTAAACCTGGGCATACATGGCTGGGCTTCTTTTCAAGTAATGCTTGAGCCCATAAATATCTTTTCCCTTCTACAAAAGGAAGAGATCCATGAGAAACGTTGATGTACATGACAAATGGGAATGACTAAACACTGGCATAAGTTTAAGAGGGAGCCTACCCCATGTCAGGAGGAGCAATGAAACATCAATATGTCTCTAAATTTATTGTATCTTGGAATGCTAGTCAGCAACCTGTTTAACCTGATTCCATACTTCTAGAAGTTGCAGGACTTGAATATTTTCCTTCTTGTCATAATAATTTAGGTAATTACCTGACTTCCAGTTTATGTATTCATTCATTCATTCATTATTCATTTATTTATTTATAAATAAGTAATTAAAAAGTCAACAAATCTGCCCTTTTTAGATAAGGTTATAAAGAAAGTGGTTGGGAAATAACTGTACATCTGGCTGGATGGCCTGGATAAAACAGATTATCTAGATCTCTTCCAGTAGAGAGGCCAGTTGGATGATTTTTGAGAATAATCTGTGATAGGACCTGGATGTAGTGGTCCACCATTCCTACTTCTGTTAGCAGCATTCAGTACTGAACAAAATGCTCACTTGCTGACTGAAACTAACCAGTTCAATGGTCATTTAATGGAATTTATGGAATAACTGACATACTGGAGGAGTAGATGCATTTTATTGGACTTTACTGATTATGTTATGGATCATATTTTGATGTTGTTAGAAGTATAAGCTTCCTAGAGCCCAGTGGTGGGCAGGATATAAACTGTAATAATAAATCAGTCAATAAATGAGGAAATAAGTATGGCTTCTAGTTTTCTAATCACTATCAAAATGCTTACGATACAGTTAAGCACTTAACTGAAGCATGACGGAAAAAAAATATGACAACATAATAAAACACAGGACACCACACATGGCTTATTTCTATTTAAAATAAACAGAATACCCATGCAGATTTTAACTTATTTTCTATCTAATTAAATGAAAATAATTAAATGCAATTTTTTTTTACAATACTGTGCTGTAGCTTTGATCAACAGCTCTATATTGCTTTGCACTGATCCTAAGAATTTATCAACATGTAAAAATTCCATGTGGTAAAACAATAAAATAACTTCTATGTGGTGGGTGCTTCTGTGACGATTACATTTAAAGCACCTTGCATTTTCCTTTCTATTACATTCAATTATGTAAAAAAGAAATCTGGCTTTATGAAAAATACAAAACAAACTATTTGGCATTGCAACCAAGAATGTGAAGAAGACAAGCTAATAAAATTTGTAATGAACTTTTTTTCCACTGGGGAAAAATAATATAAAATGGCTTAATATTATGAATAGTCATGCCAACATTTTTGAAAGATGAGCTGCTGTTTAATAAATATGACCTCTTTGATAGTATTACAATTAAGTTTTATCTCTCTATTTTCTCTATAAAGAGACCTTTACTGTGAAGATGTCCTGTTGCTATTTTGATAGAAAAAGCTGAGCCTGCATGTGAAGACTGAAGAAAGGCATTAAAAATGTTTCACTAGCTGTCAGATTTCATTTTTTTAAAAAAAATCTTATATACATCTGTCACCTCCCATAATGCAATTTTCAGTTTATTTTTCTTTCTTCAACTTTATTATAGCTATTAATGTAGTGTTTCTATTTAGATTTATATGGAAATGTAAAAATAAATAAATGGACAACTCTGTAAAGTATTTTCCTCAAGAAGGGGGAATGATTCCTTTATGAAAGTATTCTTTGAAAGTCTATTTAATGCAGGATAAATTTAAAGCTGGAAAAAATGGAAAATAAATGATTCGCCATTATAAGAAACTCCCATAAACCAAACATCTCCCCTGATGACATCATCAAAATTTCAAGAGATGGCCCTGAGTTCAAGTACAACAATGACTCGGTGGCTCCACAGTTTTGCAGAGTTATTTGCAAAAATGAGTCCATCAAAGGCATATTCATCCATATGATAAATTCCATTGCCAAAACCAACATCAGCCATAACAAACTTTGCTCACATCCCGACTTATCAATATTGCAAAGAATCTGCTCCCGTGAACTCAGATCAGAACTTAAAAGACGTCAAGACCAAGGACATACTGACTTATACATCAACTACCGTGCCAACTGTAAAATCCTATGGCATTTCTGGACTCCTACTTGAATGGGGATAGCTGCTTTCCTGTCAAACAGACAACGTGGTCAAAATAGGAAGTGCTCTATCAAATCCTGTACCTGTTAATAGTGGTGTTCCCCAAGGCAGTGTTTTAGGCCCAACACTCTTCATACTTTACATAAATGACCTTTCTGATCATATTAAAAGCAACTGTGTTCTCTTCGCTGAAGATGTTAAACTATTCAACTCCACCGACAATGCAACTACCCTTCAAAAAGACCTTGACTATGTGTCAGATTGGCCTAACAAGTGGCAACTTCAAATATCAACAAACAAATGCTCTGTCTTGCACATTGGCAAAAAAAATCAAAACATAAAATACAAATTAGATGGACATGACCTTGTAGATGACCCTCATTCTGTCAAGGACCTTGGAGTACTCATTTCTAAAGAACTAAGTGCCAAAGCCCACTGTAACAACATTGCCAAAAAGGCATTAAGAGTTGTTAACCTAATCTTGTGTAGCTTCTTCTCCAGTAATATTGAACTACTAACTAGAGCATATAAAATATTTGCTAGACTAATTCTCGAATACAGCTCATCTGTCTGGAACCCGCACTGCATATTGGATATAAATACAATTGAGAGACTCCAGAGATATTTTACGAGAAGAGTCCTCCATTCCTCTAACCGAAATAAAATACCTTATGCCACCAGACTTCAAATTCTGGGCTTAGACAATTTAGAACTACACCGACTTCGGTCTGACCTAAGTGTAGTACATAAAATTATCTGCCACAATGTCCTACCTGTCAATGACTACTTCAGCTTCAACCACAACAATACACGAGCAAATAATAGATACAAACTCAAGGTAAATCGCTGCAAACTGAAGAAAATATGACTTCAGTAACAGAGTGGTCAATGCCTGGAATGCACTACCTGACTCTGTGGTTTCTTCCCCAAATCCCAAAAACTTTAACCTTAAACTGTCTACTGTTGACCTCATCCCATTCCTAAGAGGTCTGTAAGGGGCGTGCATAAGTGCTTCAGTGTGCCTATCATCCCTGTCCCAATGTTCTTTTTTACTCTTACTCTTTTCATGTATTCAAATTATGTTTATACTTTTACCTTTTATCTTACATATGCTTGACAAATAAATAAAATAAAATAAAATAAAATAATAAAATAAAATAAAATAAATAAAATAAAATAAAATAAAATAAAATAATAAAATAAAATAAAATAAATAAAAAAATAAAATAAAATAAAATAAAATAAAATAAATAAAATAAAATAAAAAATGTGAATATTATATGTGCTGTTAGTTTTTCAATCCCCTCTCCCAGGTTCTGCTGTGCTGCCTATCACACAAATAACATTAAAATATAGCTATAAAGTATATAGCTCTAATGGCTAATGCTATTTTATGATTTTTACTTCTACAAGAAGCTTCTTGGATGAGAAGAGAAATGTTTTCAAGGAAAAAACCAAGAAACTCCAGTTGCCTTTTGAAAAGCACCATTGGGTTTAATCAAGGAAATTTTACAAAAAGTAAAAGTTGGTTAGCTTGAAAAATACAAGTTGGATTTTTAAAAAACCTATTGTTCTTATATGCATTATGCCTTTTGCTATTTCTGACAAACTCCTGATCCTGAAATCTTTTTTAAAAAACATCTTTCTTAACTCTCTTTTTCCACACAAGTACCCAAGATGCAAATAAAAGTCATAATGGAATTACAAATACTCCCAAATAAGAAAGAAATTTAAAGACAGAACATTTTAGCATCCATTTAAAATGCATTACAGATCAATTACAATTGTGGCTCAGATATTAGGACTGACCTAGTTTGGAAAATGACTCAAAAGTACTTTGGATCTCATGTGGGCTCAACACTGCACCTTCTCTGCTATTCACAAAAGCAGACCAATTTTTTTCAGGCTTCCTTGAGCTACTTTTATGAGTAGCAGAGAATATTTCTTCCACGCTTTGTGTCAGTTTCTCAGTTAATGCCCACCTTGTAAGTTCTATCCAAAAGTAGATGGAAACTACTTTTATTATATCCTTCAAATCCATTAATAAATTCTAAGTTTGGTAAAGGTTAATTGTAGTTTCTTTTCACTAATTTTTTTTTCTCTACACACTCCTTGCACAGTGTGAGCCCTCTGCATTTGTATGTTTTGTGGAAAATGTAAATGAAGTTTAGATAGAAAAATAATTGAAATGAGCATTCTCAACTGCATAATTCGCAGTCATAAGGAGGCCCAGATATTGCTTATACATAACAAGATATGTTGCAGATCTGAAGACAAGGACCTCTTGGCCACACCATTGTTATTTTTATACAAGCATAACATATAAAGCATGGTTGTCTTTCTAATAATAAAAGCAACCTTATTAAAAAGGCAATAAACGCAACACATATACACACCAAGAAACAGCACATTGCATTATTGGTTTATTTTCTGAGTCATGCCAGATTTATTGCAATGGTCAGTGAACCATGCAATTATTTCTGCTACGTGTTCAAGGAGAGCTTTGAAAGCAATTTATAATATGGTATGTAAAGAAAAGAAGCACCCTGGATGCACCCATATCGTTAGGGTCATCAAAATATTTTCAGTCCTAAAGAATTTCTTATTTTCTTCTGTCTCCATCATTTGCTTTAATACTGTCCAAATTTCTTCATTCATTGTCTGGGTTGTTCAATTGCTTTTAAAGTCACACTCTGATTTTCATTATCTTGCCTATTCTAAACCCCAGTCACAGAGCAGTGAAAAGCTGTTGACACAAAACAGAGTAGAATTATTATTATTATTATTATATACATAAAAACATAAAATCATAGCTACCAGTTCCTTATACACAACAAGTTCTTCTCAATAACCTAGGAAGTCATAACATATTAGGATAATATATGTGCAGATTCAAAATGTTATTATTAACTGTTGTTATTATCTTAGAACTAGTATTTTAGTTGCAGTGGCTAACTAAAAGAAGAGATAGACATAAAAGAAGAGTAAAAAAAATATGAGACCCTACTCATATATTTCTACACATATCAAGTCTGGCCCTTTGTTCACATCTACATATAGTTAGTTCACATCTTTGTGCACTTCATATTTATCTTTTACCTTTGGCAGCCTTTTCTCCTTCCCCTCCTTCCCCTCCTCTTCTTTTTAGAAAGTTGGGAGACAGCATGGTTCCTGCTAGAAAAGAAAGGTGAAATATTTACCATATTTTTCAGAGTAAAAGACACACTTTTTTCCCTCCTAAAAGAGGCTGAAAATTTGGGTGCCTCTTATACTCCGAATGTAGCCCCTTGCGGTGCCCAAAATGGCTACCCAGAACAGCTGCTGCCTTCTCTTATCCCTTCCGCACTTCACCTGCTTTAGTCACTGGAGCTCCCTCCAAGGATCAGCTGTGCTTTTGAAGCTGTTTTTCAGCCCCAACACAAGTGACGAGATCTTCCGTGCTTTGGCTGCTTTTCTAATTGCTGCTCTCTCCGACAATCAGCTGTGCTTCAGAAGCACAGCCCCAACCAGCCCCAACCCCAAAACCAGCGAGCGAACTAATATGCTGAAGCTGACGCCCCAGCCAGCTTCAACCAGCTCCAATCTCAAAACCAGTGAGTGAACTTATGTGCTGGGACTAGCCAGATGAATACCTGGTAGGCAGAATCCCCCCCCATTTTACTCCCCAAAAACTAAGGTACGTCTTATACTCTGGTGCGTCTTATATTCCAAAAACTATGGTACCTAGAATCATCTCTTATACATCATCAAAACAGAGGAAATAAAACAGCAAGAATGAGGCCACACATTTGCATTAAGTTTTCATATGCTAATTTATTTGCCCAGATGCATATTTAAAAATAATTATTGTAACTTAAATTAAATTACAATTTATTTCTCCCCGTAGTGGGAATAGTCAGACCAGTTTTGCTCTGAGCTTGCTCAACTCAGTTACTAGACATGCACAAATCCAAATCACGGCATGCTCTTGTTATGATTTATTCTCCTTAAATCAGGCTTCAATGATTTCTTCAAATATAGAAATATAAAATGGATAACATCCCTCAAAAAAACCCATTCACAATATTGAACTGTTGTTTGGAAAAAAAATAGATGCATGAGCATCTTGTACACTCCTCATTGGTTTCACTGCTCAGTATTCATGATTTTAGTAAATATTAATATATCACTGTGACTCTGGCATTTGGATCATCTTTATAATTCCAACAGGGACAAACAATTCTTGGAAAGTTTCCAGAAATTCAGGGTGTGTGTGTGTGTGTGTTTTTCCTTTATAGGGCCTGACAAACAAAAATGGTAGCAGTCACTATGGAAACTCTCTTTTACAAAAGCTTCCTGAGGCCTTCCCAACTGCTCTAATTAGCTATGTTATACAGATTGTTCATCTGGTCCTACAGTTAAATCCTATCTGTGATGGAACTGTTTATCAGTTCAAGACAATAGGAAACCTAGAAGTGACTGAGCAGTACATGGCTCTGTAGTGTTTGATTTTGGCCTAAGGACCTGGCTCCTCAGGTGACTACCATCAATTACGTTATCAAAGAAGATTAGTAAAAATGACACTTATAAGATGGCTGGGAGCAGTGAGGCAACAGAGGATGCCTCATTTCATCAATGAAGTGTGTAATGCTGCTCAAGGTCATAATCCTGCTGCTATGTTAGTTATTTAATGTACTCGTTTATTAAGAAATAAATCACATTGATATTACTTTTATCAATGGCTGAGGGTTTTCCTACCCCTGTGACAATACAAAAATATGGCTTGTTCTTTGTTCATTTCATTCCAGCATTTTTCTCATCTCTTATTTTATTGCTAGAGCAACTTATACCATTTCTTAAAAAATCTTATGGACTGTCAATTAAACAATGTAACATTTGGATAGTATTGCTAAAATGACACAGGGAATAAGCCCAGATTTTCCTTTACTAAAATGAAAAGGGCATTCTGTAACAGGTGCTGTAAAAAAATTGGATTTATAATTCAGAAATCTGGGGACAGATAAAAAAGAAAAGGTAATATTTCAGAAAGGCATGAAGTTCAACTTTTTTTCCCTTTAATTCCTCTTTTTCTTTTACCAAGGGTCCCTGGAATAACACAATGCTGCAGTCACGTTCTGAAGGCCCTCCAAGCAAAGTATGGATCAGACAGTGCTACAAAGCTAGGTGTCAAAAATGTAAGAGCTATAAGTTAAAACAAAATATCAATATAATAGAAGAGTTAAGAATACAGATCAAGAATATAATAATGAGCATTAAGAATAAAATAAAACATGGAGTTCTTAGTGCTCTCTTGGCTGCTTACTTGCAGATTTTTCACAACTTGGCTAGGTAACATTATCGGTGCTAGAAGGGAATGATGTTTATATTGGGTACATTAGATTTCCCTGTCAGTATTGGTGGGGGGTTGTTTTCTCTTTGGTAGTTCCTTGATTAGGATGCTGTTTACTGCTGGATTTTTTGTCTGGTATTGCCCCTTGTGTAAATCCCTGCCTACTTGGGTATTGATTGCTGGCAAGGTGCTCTGGTTTCTTTATTTTCTTTTTAGCTTTTTTATTCTCTCTCTTTTTTTTAATGATTTATGTCTGGCACAAGTAACCAGGAACAGGAATTGAGTTCAAAGCACTAAAAGTTGATTACCTGCTACCTATATACCAGAATACGATCTACTAATGGTCAGGTCAAATTGGCACTAGATAAGAATCAATGGAATTCATGGCGGGGAGGGGCTGGATTTAGATCTCTTATGGCTGCATAAGGATTACAAACTGATAGGTATATGATCCTGCTTTTGGATTCTGCCTGGTCATCTCTTACATCTTGTAAATATTGCTTATTTCTGTGTGCCTGTTAATGGCTGATTTATCTGAAGTCCAAGCTTCCAGGAATTCCCAAGTGTTTTTCGATTTAGTTTGGCCCAGGATGCTGACAGTAAGATGAAACTATGGTAAACTATGTCTTCTGACTACTAGTTGGTGTTCATAGACACATTTTCTAGACTTATGCTTTACCAAGTGCCAGGGAAATCAGAAAATTCAGGCAATTCAAATGAGTATAAAGATTTATTGCAAGCTTGAACTCTGTACAAGAATCTGAACTACTAATGGTCAAAGCAATTGACAGTCAATGGAATTCAAGGTGAGCTGGATCTCTGCAGATGTGAAAGGACTCAAAACTACATCTGCTACTTAAAATGTCAAAAATGTTTGACAATATTATATGGTTTTGTGAATTAAGTGGCACTATTTGGCGTCAACTGTTAGGGATATCAGAAAGGTGTTCAATTTTGTCTCAGTATACACTTAGCGATATGTAAAATATGCTATGTGAACTAAATCCACTGATTTCTCTCTCTTTTTTTTAATAAATGTTGTGCTATTAAGTTCAAGATTCATATTCTATATGCAAAATTACCATGAGGCGAATGGCAAACGATGCATTCAAATAATTGGTTTGTCACCATATCCCCCCCCCCAAAAGAGAAATAATGAACAGACAGTCCAAACTTGGACATGTTCATATACTAATATCCCAAGGAATTAATTTTTATCCTTGCACTTGAGTAATTGACTTATTCAGGTGAAATATTGAAGCATTATTTAAATGTGCTCTATTATCTTCATTAAACAAATGTGGGTCAGCTTGCTTTGAATTTTTTATTGGTCTGGAATTTAAACCCATAATTTTGAGGTCCTGAATTGACATTCTACCCTTTTATTCAGGAATCCATTTTTAAAAATTAATATTCCTTCCAGACATCCACTGAATTTTTGCAGATTTTAACATTTTTGCAAGTGCCCATAAAGACATTATATTCTCTCAGTGGGTGGAAAATATGTTATACTTAGCTATGTGAAATGGGACAAGATAATATATATTTAATATATTAACATTTCGGTTTGGTGTACAGAAAGATTGAGCAGAATGATTCCTGTTTAAAAATGCAGCATGTGATCCCAAGGGGTTCATTGGATTCCCTCACAACCCATCATATAAATTCACATTTACACATTCCTGTTCTGTGGTGTGTGTTTTTTTCTTCATAAGCAGATTTTGCACACAATCAAGAGTAATTACCAGTTGATATCTGTTTATAACCTACTGAGGTCACTTATCATTGATATAGCTTCACAATGTGCCTATTGAGTATATTTGTCTGTTAATAGTTTATTTCACTTAATGATTGACATTCACTATAAATATATTTGCAAAAATTCCTGTCCCTTGATTTTTTGAATTGGGAGCCACACATTTGGCCTTGGAATAGTGTCATGGGACTATAAGAACTTAATTTCATTTTATTTACATGCAATTGAAGTGTATACTTAATATGATTACTAAGCACTCAGGTATTTTGTAATGTTTCCCTAACGTCAAATAAAAAGGTACAATTTAGTAAGAAAATCTGGTGCTCTGGGACTTGGAGTCTGCTTTGTATCAGTCAACCCAGAGGCATCTCTCCCATAGGAGCAATCAATTAAAAATGATAACGCTGACTCTGAAAATAACTGGCATCAAAATATTATGTGCAACACAGGATCCATCATATAAAAGTGTCATGTGAAAACATATTATGAGTCTTATTTGACAATAATTTACAACCATTTTATCAATTGTCTTTGAAAGCATATTTTTGTTGAATTATAAAGATGTTATTAGCCAGGTGGAACAAAAACTGAGGGTGAGAAGGTACAGTTGGTATTATTATAGTGTCTTTGCAGTCTTTGATTTTGATAAAGCAAAAACTTTTATTCAAAGGGGGAATTGTACAAGTTTCTCATATAAAGAATCAACATTTATTTAAATCTCTGGAAGAGAATCATAAACATTACTGATATTAAACTTCCCACCAGACTCAGTGGGGTTTTATTTTGAATAGGCATGAAGAACATTTTAGTCTTTGAAGACTTCAACTTTCCAGGTTAAAGAGTTTGTTTAGGAAATGCTTCCTAAGGGAAGCATGTATTAAAAGCATTTTTTAAAATTCAAAATGCATTCTCAAGTTATAAATCTTCAATTGCTTGATGCATGATAGATTCAAACGTGAATGACAGCTCTGGAATTTTCTCCCATGACTGCATCACTCCCTAGAGATTTATGGCACAATCTGACATATACAGTGTTTACTAAAATTGAAATCCCATCTTAATGCAGGGCATTCCTGGCAGTATATAAAGGGAAAATAAAGCATTTTAAATGATGATTTGTCTGGCAATTGGACAAATTATTTAAATATTTGACATTTAAAGGGCATTCATACTCTAACAAGGCGTTCTTTTTATGATTTATTTATTTATTTATTTATTTTATTAGATTTCTATACTGCCCTACTCCCAAAGGACTCAGGGCGGTGCACAGCCAAACAATAAAAACACATACATACAAAATTTAAAAATAGAATAAAATCAAATTAAATAATTTTGGCCCCAACAAATTTAAAACCCCAAACTTTTAAAACCAATTTAAAATTGAATATATAAAATACTAAAAGATATTTAAAATTTTAAAAATCTTTTATAAAAGAGGGGGAAAATTAGGCCAGGCCGGCCTGGTAAAATAGTAAGGTCTTTAAGGCGCGGCAGAAGGTGCGCAGATCCGGGATCCTCCATATCTCTGGGGGGAGCTCGTTCCAGATAGTAGGTGCCCCCACAGAGAAGGCTCTCCCCCTGGGGGCCGCCAGTCGGCATTGTTTGGCTGACGGCACCCGGAGGAGCCCCTCTCTATGGGAGCGTACCGGCCGGTGGGAGGCTATTGGTGGTAGTAGGCGGTCCCGCAAGTACCCAGGCCCTAAGCCATGGAGTGCTTTAAAGGTGGTAACCAGAACCTTGAAGCGCACCTGGAAAACCACCAGGAGCCAGTGCAGCTCGCGCAGGAGGGGTGTTACATGGGAACACCATGTCGCTCCCATTACCACCCGCGCGGCCGCACTCTGCGCCAGTTGGAGCCTCCGGGTGCTCCTCAAGGGGAGCCCCATGTAGAGAGCTTTGCAATAGTCCAGGCGGGAGGTGACAAGGGCATGAATGACCGTGCGTAACGAGTCCCGATCCAGAAAGGGACGCAACTGGTGAATCAGGTGAACCTGATAAAAAATCCTCCCGGTCACAGCTGTCAAGTGCTCTTCTAAAGACAGCCATGAATCCAGGAGGACGCCCAAGTTGCGAGCCCTCTCTGTGGGGGCCAATGATTCGCCCCCAATAGTCAGTGATGGCGTCAACTGACTATATCGGGACGTTGGAAACCACAGCCACTCGGTCTTGGATGGGTTGAGCCTGAGCCTGTTCCTCCCCATCCAGATCCGTATGGCCTCCAGGCACCGGGACATCACTTCAAGGGCATCGTTGATGTCCCAGGACATGCTCTGTTCTCCCCAGTCATCTCCAGATTTGAGGGTCACATCATTTTATTACTTTGCAAGGGATGCAAACCCCACACAGTTGCAAAGCAACTGTGCAAAACCTTTAATTAGATATATTATTTTATTGTCCTCTTTTCTTTTTATAATAACAAATTGTTGTATTCAATTATTTCTCTTATTTACTGTAAAAACTAGTCAAAGACCATAATAAAGGTAATTGATTTGATTTGATGTTTGACAGAGACAGAGAGAAAGAGAGAGAGAGAGAGAGAGAGAGAGAGAGAGAGAGAGAGAGAGAGAGAGAGAGAGAGAGAGAGAGAAAGAGATTGTTGTACAATTGTTTGTAAAATGGAAATGGAAATCATAGTGATCAATGACTGCACTGTCTCTGATGGCCATCTGTTAGAAGACCCATGTGCTTTCTTCTGTGTTTGGTTGGTTGGATCCACTGCTGATGTTCTTATATTCTCACTCTCAAGTATATGCAGCTAACATTCTCTTGCTTATCTTCAAGGCATTTACATGCTTAGCACATCAAAGTATCTTCTGCATTTGTAAGTAGACACTATTACTTTTGGTCCATCTAAAGCATTGTCACAGCGGCATCACATGATGTATTGTGACTTTTTCCCCCTTTGCTAAACCGGGCATGGGTGTGGCCAGTGCATGATGCATCTGGCCCATGGACCAGGAGTTTGACACCCCTGATCTAAAGCATCTTCTTTTTTGTCAGCAAGACCACATCACCTTAATGAAATATGTTTGAAACTCTTTTAAGAATTCATGGGGATTATTAAAATATTGGCTGCCTGTGTGAAACATTATATAAATTCAATAATATTCTTTTTCTGAGATGAAGAGCTTTTTTGTGATGGAATAGAAATATTAATTAGCATGCAATGTTGCTAAGAACTTCATAAAACAATAATAAAGTATAGACAACAAACCACAATTAATCATGGTCCACAAAACCAAGAGCACAGGATTATAATCTGCATATTTCAAGCATGTATTCATTTTTAGAGCTATAGTGGTCAGAATTTTATGCAACGTTGTGATCTGGATCATATAAATTGGGTTTTTTTAATCTTACAAAATTATTAAATTTATCTTATATGATGCTCTGGAACCAGGTATATCAGCAGCATTTCAATACTAGTATTGATTTTGATAAATTGCTAGGAAATCGGACTTCTGCTATTATGTGAAGAGCTCAGCTTTAACCTTTAAAATTATTGAATTTTGTTCACAGAAAAGTAGAAAAATATTTTCATTTCAAGTTTAAAATTATTCTTTATGTTACATGGACCATCTATGGTCCATTATCATTTAAAAAGATGTATAAATAAGTTTTTCTCTCTTTTCCCAACACAACGTTATTCTGATTTGTTTTCTTTTACTTAAACAATTCCAAAAAAATAAATCTGAATCAATTATTTCATACATTGTATGAAAAATAAGTTAAAACTCTAATCTGGCATAAAGTACATATCTTTGAAGGAGTGCTTCATTTTGACAGCGATTCAAGTGAAGTACCCCAATGAAGCACTTTCTGAAGCAAAGTGACATCTCATTTCTAATCAGTGGAGCAGAAGAGCCACAACAGCTTTTGTGCATGTGCATTGCATGCTCAGAAGCTGCAACTAATCAAGACAAATTGTCCCCATCTCAACTCTTTATCAAGGTGGAACAACCTGCCTCTTCAAGGCATTACACATGGCCATGGTTCAGCAAACCTCTTCTACATGACAAAGCACCTCATTGAGGCAGATCATTTCCTGGTGGGTCAAATGTCAGTTTATAGTCCCATCTAGTATTGCCCTGGTTGCCTAAAAATACACAAAATAAAGTTCAACACATTAGAATCAATCCAGTAGGAGACAATTGTATATATTTTTGTGTACATTCCTAAAACATATTTACACACACCCCTATACACAGACATCCAGAAGATGAGAGAGAGGAGGGGGGGGGGAGAGAGGTAGAGGGAGACAGAGAGAGAGACAGAAAGAGAGAGAGAAGGTTTCCCTGTCCAATTGTGTCCGACTCTAGGGGGCAGAGCTCATCTCCATTTCTTGATCAAGGGAAGCAGCAATGTCCTAAGACACTTCCATAGTAATGTGGCCAGCATGACTCTATGCTAAGGCTCACAGGACCCTGTTACCTTCCTACCAAAGTGGTATCTATTTATCTACTCATATTTGCATGCTTTCCACCTGCTGAATAGGCAGCAGCTGGGGCAATGGGAGTACACCCGGTCATGCGGCACTCAGGTCTCGAACACAGACTGTCAACTTTCCAGATGACAAGCCATCTCAAGCGCTGAACTATCATCCCCCCTAACTAATATATACTTGAAAGATATAGAGCTTTGTTTTCTTTTCTCAGTGTTTATTGTATTGTTTTAAAATGTACACATACTCACACACATACAACAAACAGTCGAAAAAGGAAACAATGTTTAATATTTCTCAAATTATGTGCCCTCTAACTGAGTTGGGTCTACAATTCCCAGAATGTTATCATAATGACTGGGAACTCTTAAGATTTACAGCTGCATATACACAGAGAAGCTCAAAAGGAAAAAGCTACACTATGAAAACTATTAAAGTGATAAAACATGTATCACATATTTTATTATTTGTTTGTTAATTTTGTACTGTATTCTTGTATTCTTTCTTCCCAGAACTCAAGATGTATGTAGCACTCGCTCATTTCTCCCCACAACTGTAACTTCATGAAATAGATTGTGCTATTATGACAGATTGTGCAGAATAATGATTAAGAACCATATAGAATTTTACCTGTGAAATGAAGCTGAATTTCCTGTTTTCTATTAGATCAGAACGATGATTGACAAGTTAAGAGGAATAAGGTATAAAATAATAAAGAAACTTGACGTTGACATAATTTTCTATTCTTATGATATATTTTTAAATGTACAAGCTTCATCTTTGGTGTTCATGTGATTTTGATTCACCTCTTCTGGTGATTCTATTATTCTGATTTCAGGTAGAAATGTACAGAGATGGCTAAAATAATTTGGGGGCTGAGCTAGGATTTCAACATGGTCCTCTCCCAAAATGGCCTGGTCAATGTTGACTCATTACAGTCTAGTTCAGTGCCCAGATTTGAAGTCTGATACATAATTCTGTCTCCCACAATCTATTAGGCAAGCTTCAATATTTTTTTTTTCCTGCAGACTGGATCAAATTTACATATAAATTGTAGAAGAGATTAATTGGAGCTTTTAGGCACATCTTCTGAAAAATCTGTTAGGAAGGAAAGAAGGAAGGAAGGAAGGAAGGAAGGAAGGAAGGAAGGAAGGAAGGAAGGAAGGAAGGAAGTTTTCTTCTTTAGCTAAAATTTGATGGAATTACTAGTGATAAAAATTCCTACAACAGAGACCATGCTTGCCAAATTTCAGATGTATGTATTCAAGGAATTTTGTACAAAATGAAAGGATATCTTATATAACTGATGATCCCGTTGGTCTTTGTCAATAGTAAGTCAAATCAGCTAGCTAGTAGAGCTGACAAAATAGCACCTCTAATTTTCTCAAGTCATGAATTTGGGCAACATCAGGTGAATGTTCAAGATCTCTCTTTTCTTCTTCACAACTGTTGCCAAATAGCTTTTTAAGCACTATTTTTCAGAACAAATAGTTCTTTATAAATTATTCTATACAACTCTGAAGAAACAAATCAGGATTATAGCTTTGCTGAAGCCCTCAACTAAAATGTAGCAGGTTTATTCCCTTCTCTGTTTCACAACTGGGTTTTGGCCTAGACCAGATATGCATCTCTAGAGCCTGCCATTATCATTCTAAAACACAAAATCAAAAGTGTTTGCTTTATAGGAATGCAAGTCTCATGTATGTCCAAGTGTGTCAAAATCTTGGGCTTTGAATTTCACAGAGAACTATTTTTGCCTGCAGCATTTTAGTGGAAGTATCATGAAACTTTAAAGACCAAAAATTTCTTACCTGATATAGTTACTTTAAAGTGAAAACATCATAGACATCATTTGATTTATACACTTTCTTTCAAGTTGCAAAACCAAAAAACCTTCCACTGTATCACTTTTTCATTATTTGTGTTGTTCTGCTATGCCATAAAATGTTGAAATACAGCATCTCATACTTATCAAGCTGATAGCTCCATAATTTCCTCTTCTTCAAACAGTTTAGCCTCCAAAGGGCTCTAAACCCTTGCCTTTATGCACCCATACTGTACTTTCTTAATCCAGTTCATCAACCTGATGGAATAGACTGTCTCCCTCCAAACTGAAACTGCAATAAATCAATTAATCACAAAAAAGGGATTTTGCACTCCTTAGTATATCTTGGATTATTCTGAAAATGAAATGCATTTAAATCTATGCAGACTCATGAAAAATAACACTGCCCTTATTCAAAGTATTTTATTTTTATTGGAAGGGAAATGGAGGGCATTATCTACTTATGACACTTTTTATGAGCATTGTTTACAATATATCACAGAAACTGTTTTGCACAAGGCATTGCTATAAAATCTCAGGCTTCCCGTATTTGATTTGAGATGTTCATCTTGAAACCTGTTTAAAAATAATTGACCCTACCAAAAATATGTCCTTCTCTACAATAATTTTAATTCACAGTGAATCCTTCCTTCTTAAAATAGAGACAGCCAAAATAGGAAGCACCATTCTGAGCATATGTATTTGTCACAGGTTCAAATCTTTGGTGATGGCAATAAACTCAATTTTGCATGCAAATCAACTGGTGGAACAACCAATTTTATTAACAGGTTATTTACAAAACAATTGGTATTTAAAATTCTTTAGTATTGTGTGAGAACAGTGAATTATATCACCAAACCAAACCTATTTTCCTAAGTTGAACTCAAAGGGTTTCATTTTTCTTAACTACTGTGGGTGGGGTTTTTTCCCCATTTATCCACTTCCTTCCATGCTTTAGTATTACTTTTATGAAGCTGAAAATACTAAGATACTTGAGGAAAGACAATAACGTATTTTAAATGGCAAGGCTTTGTCCCTTAATGGGACAAATATAAAGAATTTACTACATTTTGCTCATTTTAATACCTTCAAGAGAACTATAGGACAATACTGAGGGGTTTGACTGAATTTGAAAATTTTATAATGCATACTACTGAGAATCGGTTAGGTACAATTTATAAACTTGAAATATAATTCAGAATTCCTATTTTATTTTTATTGGAAAAGCCCTAATCAAATTATGAGAGTATGTCCAATATAATGTTGGCTTAAAAAGTAAATCTGATGTAATTCTGTTTGGAAACCATTCTTGTATTATAAAGTTATATATGATTTTGTGCATATAAGAGATTTCAGGGTTTTTTTCCGTTAGAATCATATTTCTACTTGATTTATAATTCCAGGTATTGGATTATTGTATTGATTTTTTCTATGTCTTCAAGTTAGTCTTGATTCTTGGAGAAATCCCTGTAGTTTTCTTTGCAATGCTTCAGAATTGGTTTCCCATTGCCTTTTTTTCCCTAGGTCTGAGAGATATGATGGCCCAAGGTCATTTTAGGGCCTATCTCCATTGTTCCTTTGCTTTCCTTATCTGAAAATAACAGTGGTCACCTGAAATGGTAAGTATGAGAGTCACATACAATGGAAAATTGATGTCCAGAAGAAGATCTTTTAGTCTGCAAAGCCACTGAATATCATTAAAGATGCAACATAGAGATTTTGTTTTTGACAGATTTCTCATAAGGTGTCTATCATCCTGCTATGTCTTGACTCTATTTCACACTCTAAGCCAACTGAAAGGTGATACTAATAGATTGTGTTTGTAAACTAATGAATGAATTGCTGGACATGTTTACAGATCTTGTGAAAGCCAGCCTCTTGACCTCCCCATGTTAATGACTTAACCAATGGGAAGATGAGCGTGAAAGCCAAGCAGAATTAATTGATTGCTATGTCACAGAGTCCAGTTAGCTTTTGTTGTGCAGTAGATTTAGTCTGACAGTACAAATGAAAAAGGGAGAGAATATCATAGAAGGCAGCATCAAAATCATCCATTTGCTGGGGAAAGCTATTGAAAACACGACATGCTATCGGGGATAAAGGTATTGAACTAGCTACTAGTTCCAACAGTATGATAGAATAGAAAAAATATCTCATGGTTTCCCCCCAAATTGTACTCAAATCTGGGTAGTGAAAGAATTTACATACAGTTTTACAAATGTGTTCAACACAACAAAACCTTTAATGGCTGAGATAAATAAAAGAAAGACTGCTCTTTGCAGAAAGCTACATAATAATCTATGCCATCTTCCTGAAATTTTAGTTTTTAAATAATAGCCTTATGTACATCCATATGCAAAAGACCTCCACTGAATAACATTTTTTTTATCAGTGAGGAAAAGCACATAGAATTGTACTCAGTCAGCTTCTATAGAAACTGACAATGGGATATATATGCAATAAAATGCATATACAGCCAGAATTGTTCATATAGCCGAATCTGTTTGGCATACAAAGTTTTGCCATTTTTATTTGTCTTCATGAGATTCCATGTATTTTGTTTTTATTGTTGGTCTTGGTTTTTTGAGTTGCTTTGAACTCTCATGATATGATGGCCTGTAAGACCAATTTTGAATTCATTATGAATATTTTCTCCCTATTATAGGTTTCTTTTAATAATTGTGTGTGGGTGTGCTTGCGTGCACATGCACGCATGTGGGTGTGAGTGTTTTATATGACTACATACACTTTGTGTGCCTCCATATATGTCATTCCCCTTTCTTCCAACTCGAGGAATGACCATCTGATGTTCTGCAAATGTGTGGACACATACGCTCCTGGCCTCAGCTGTGCCTTATACAGTCTCCTAGTCAGCAACACTTTTCTGGCCACAGTCTCTTTCACATACATGCTGCGCAATGCCTCCCAGCATTCTTTCACAGACTGGAGACCCCTCATGGGTATTAGCTGACTATCTTCCAGGGCAAGGATTATGCTGGCTAATGCCTTTTTGTTTTTCCTCTGATAGATTACCCTCACTCTGTCAAGGACCTTGGAGTACTAATTTCTAATGATCTAAGTGCCAAAGCCCACTGTAACAACATTCCCAAAAAGACTTTAAGAGTTGTTAACCTAATCTTGTGTAGCTTCTTCTCTGGTAATGTTGTACTACTAACTAGAGCATACAAAACATTTGATAAACCAATTCTTGAATACAGCTCATCTGTCTGGAATCCGCACTGCATATTGGACATAAATACAATCGAGAGAGTCTAGAGATATTTTACGAGAAGAGTCCTCCATTCTCTAACCGAAATAAAATACCTTATGCCACCAGACTTCAAATTTTGGGCTTAGACAACTTAGAACTACGCCGACTTCAATCTGACCTAAGCATAGTACATAAAATTATCTGCCACAATGTCCTAATTGTCAATGACTCCTTCAGCTTCAACCACAACAATACACAAGCAAATAATAGATACAAACTCAAGGTAAACCATTCCAAACTTTGTTGCAGAAAATATGACTTCAGTAACAGAGTGGTCAATGCCTGGAATGCACTACCTGACTCTGTAGTTTCTTCCCCAAATCCCCAAAATTTTAACCTTAAACTGTCTACTGTTGACCTCACCCCATTCCTAAGAGGTCTGTAAGAGGCATGCATAAGTGCACCAGCGTGCCTACCGTCCCTGTCCTAATATTCCTTTTTACTTACTCTTTTCATGTATTCAAATTATGTTTATACTTTTACCTGTTATCTTATATATGCTTGACAAAATAAACATGACTTATGACTTATGATCCCATCACTCAGGGCTGCTGGTGGATTAGTAAGAATCATCCACAACTCCTCCCTCTGCAGGTACATCTCCATCTTCACATTCCAGGAGAGGTAATTAGTCTCATTCAGCTGAGACACCAGGAAACCTCCTCCCATTACACTGACGGAGGCCATGCTGCCTGCTAACCATGATTTAAACCACTTATTCTGGTGCAAGCTCACACTGGGATTTCCCTTTTCTCTAGGCTCTCTAGTTACTCTGGCCTTCTTTGTGGACTGGGCCCATAATCTGTCAGAGTTTAGGCAGCGTGACTAGTATTATGAGATAAACCCAGGAGCAAAACACAGCACACAGCACACAGAGCCTTTAGATAATTAAGATTATTTACCAAAAAGTCCTTTCTGTAAATGAGTACTTTAATTTCTGTCACATATAAATGCCTAACACATAACACATGTGACTAACAGCATGGTAAAGTAAGAGTTAACACAAACCACCCCCACTCTGCCTCCTAGGTATATAAGGGGCTGCCTAGAAATCCAGTCAGAGTTCCAGTAGATCACATGTGATTAGAATAAGATGTTCTGAATAAATAATTAAAAATTAAAAATAAAAATATCTATGGTCTATGCCAGTTATTGGGTTAGATCCTTGAATTAAAGTAACAATTTCAACCGTAATAACACAAGGACTATCAATAGATTCAAACTCAATGTAATTCGCTCTAATCTTGATTGTAGGAAATATGACTTCTGCAATAGAGTAGTAAATGTCTGGGACATTCTACCTGATCCTGTTGTTAGTCTCGCTAATCCCCATACCTTTTACCTTAAACTGTCTACCATGGACATTTCATGTTTCTTAAGAGGTCCCTAAGGGGGTCTGCATAAGTGTACCAGCATGCCTACCGTGCCTGACCTACTGTCCCCATTTATATGTAATCATTCTATGTGTTTATGGCTATGATTTGCCTATTTATATCCTTTTATTTGTGCCAATTTTTTTTCATGTGTCCATCTCTATGTCTATACCGTTACTTGTTTCCTTGTACTTGTTGATAAATAAACAAACAAACAAACAAAACAAACAAATAAATAAATAAATGTGGTTTTATCTAAAGCTAAATATATATTGACTTATGTGTGGTAAATACCTTATCATACAGCTACTGACAAAAGGAGAGCAATGAGATACACAACAAGAGACAACGTGATGAGAAGGGAAATGCCCTCTAATGGCTTCCCTTATATAGACGGCTTTTTACGCAGCTTATTAAAGTGGCAGTAACCCTGCTGCCTCATTCCCATTGCATTAGCCTTCAGTTGCTTCCTCTTACAAGCTTCCATCAGCTTACAGCTATTAAATCTACATACCCTGATATGTTTTAATGTATTTTATTTTATTTTAATCTGCTAGGAGTCAAAATGATTTAGTGGTATGCTACGACGACTACAACAACTACGACTACGACGACTACGACTACGATTACTTCAACTTCTACTACTATTTTAGAAAGAAATCTTATCAAGGTCATTTCTGAGTTTCTGAGCCAGGATACAAAACACAGGCACTACTACTACTATTACTTCAACTTCTTCTACTGCTGCTACTACTACTACTTTAGAAAGAAATCTCATCAGGTTAGTTTCTGAGCCAGAAATATAAAACACAGGCAGTTGCTTGAACCAGTGATGAAGCTTATTTCCAAGAGTTCAATGTACATAATCAGCAGTCAGAAGTAGAGTCACTGGAGTCTTTTCTAAGACCTCCTTATAGAGACAAACCTTGGCCTTTGTTCCTGGAAAGCAGGCAAAGTGTGCCCTTTAGGAATCCACTAAAGTGTACTTAGCCCGCACTCCAAGAGGAAGTGCTTTGCAGTTAGGCACTTTGTGAGTTGCAGTTTCTGCTTGTTTAGTATTTGTTGATTGAAAATTTCTTCAGGGGAAAGAATTATTTTCTTTATTTGATCAATGAGACCAGGCGAAACTCAAACTGAGAAGAATGATTGCCCGATTATTGGTGTTTCCTGTTGCATTTTAAAATTTGTCTAGAGCTTATTCTAATTTTTGATTTTGGACCTTTTGTCCTGTTTATAGTGGGAAGAATGTTAGGTGGAAGGACTTGATTTCCTTCCTATAATCTCAAAAATCATGCAAAGATAGTACCAATATTAATAGGCACCTTGGGTGCAATCCCAAAACATCTGAAGTATCGCTTGAACACCATTGCCATTGACAAACATACCAACAATCAATTGCAAAAGTTTGTTTCAAACAACATCTGCCTACCCCAAACCTTTGAAAAGAATTCAATAAGAGGATAAATGTAAAGGTGTCCAGTTCTGTCCATCTCTAGGGTACGGTTCTCATCTGTTTCTTAGCTGAGGGAGCTAGCGTTGTCCAAAGATACTTCTCTGGTCCTGAGGCCAGCATGACTATATGCCGAGGCACAAGGAAACTGTTACCTTCTCACCGAAGTGGTACTTATTTATAAAAAAGCCAAATCTAATCTAAATATATGGTTGATTGTGCAACCAACCATAATAATAAATTGATACACATATTGATGTGGATAAATGCATAAATAGCTGGTTAAAATTTCCAATGAAATTAAAGAAAAAATAGATGTAAAATTGAATACTGCTTCAAGGCAGATATATGACCTTATATTAAGATCACATTAATATAATTTAAATAGATTGATAAATATTAAGCAAAATTTATTTTATATTTATCCAAATAATTACTTTCAAATGATGATATTTCAATTTTCTCTGCTTTCAGATTTAGCACAGGCAGATATTTTTATTATTATCTCCTTACAGTATATTATCTAAGAAGCCAATTTCAATAGATATTATAGGCTCATTTATAAAAATATTATGTCACCTATCTAGTATCTTAGCAGAAATCTAATTCACTTTTTGGTAAAAGGGTATTTATATTCCCTGCACTAAAACTTCCATATATTTCAAAGGTATGGAGGTGAAAATATATATTTTTAGCCAAAACAAATTTACAATTTGGGATAAATTTGAATTGCATGTAGGTCTTTTGGAGAGGAAGACTGGAGAAATCAAGGCGAGTAAGAGTATTAATAATTTAGATCTTCTTGTTGCCAATTTTGGACTGATTGAGTGATTGATAAAACATGTTCCTCTGAGTTCCTGAGAACAACTCTGGACAGCTTACAAATTAAAAAGGGGAGAAAATCATGGTAGTTGCCCAAAGAAAATGATAAAAGTACACCAGACAATATCCAACCTAAAAGGTCTGAAAACCACACTAATCCAAGGCCCTAAGAAAGACCCAGGGTTTCAAGGCTCATTTAAAATCAGGCAGAGCAGGGGCAGTTAGGATCGATAGAAGAGAATACAGGTAGTTCTCCACTTATGACAATAACAAGCCTAAAACTTCGGTTGTTAAGTGAGGTCTGCCTCATTTTATGACCTTTGTTGCCACGGTGTTAAATGAATCACTGCAGTTGTTAAGTTAGTAACATGGTTGCTAAGTGAATCTGGCTTCCCCAATGACTTTGCTTGTCAGAGGGCCACAAAAGGTGATCACATGATCTCTGTGACCGTCATAAATATGAGTCAGTTGCCAAGAATCTGAATTTTGATAGTGTGATCATGGGGATACTGCAATGGTGGTAAAGGTGAAAAGCAGTCATAAGTCACTTTTTTCAGTGCCATTGTAATTTTGAATAGTCCCTAAATGAACTGTTGTAAATCGAGGACTACCTGTATTTGTTTCTTAGGGTTGAATTGTGGGGACCTTGCTGCTCTCTGAGCTTGGTTGTTTTCTTGAAGACGTTTCATTACCAAACTAAGAAATATCAGCAATACACAGCTAGAATCTCTGTATCATTTCAGATACCGAAGGAGCAGTTTGGGTTGTCTCAAACGCAAATAGAGATTCTCAGTCATCCAGGTCCTGGTTGTGCCAAAGGTGCTTTCTCAAAAGGCAACTGGACTTTGTTTTTCCTTTTGTGAAGGCCCAATTGGGATAGCCACAACTTCTAAGGCTTCCTTGATGTGTTAAAAAGAACAGAATAACAGAGTTGGAAGGGAGGTCTTGGAAGTCTTCTAGTCCAACCCCCGGCTTAGGCAGTAAACCCTATACTATTTCAGAGAAATGGTTATCCAATCTCTTCTTAAAAACTTCCAATGTTGGAGCATTTACAACTTCTGCAGGCAAGTTGTTCCACTGATTAATTGTTCTAAGGAAATTTCTCCTTAGTTCTAGGTTGCTTCTCTCCTTGATTAGTTTCCACCCATTGTTTCTTGTCCTGCCCTCAGGTGTTTTGGAGAATAGCTTGACTTCCTCTTTTTTCTGGCAACTCCAGAAATATTGGAACACTGCTATCATGTAGGAGCCTTGGTGGCGCAGCAGACTAAAGCACTGTTAAGTAATACCAGCTGCCTGCAATTACTGCAAGTTCAATCTCACCAGGCTCAAGGTTGACTCAGCCTTCCATCCTTTTGAGGTAGGTAAAATGAGGACCCGGTTTGTGGGGGCAATAAGGTGACTTTGTATAAAAAAAAAAAAAAAAAAACACCGCTTGGGGCGGGGGGCGAAAGCCCTACTAAGCAGGTATATACAGTACAAAAGTATGAAGGCTATTGCTTAACTCATTGTAAGCCGCCCTGAGTCTCCGGAAAAGGGTGGCATATAAATCGAACCAAATAAATAAATAAATAAATGTCACCCCGGTCCTTCTTTTCATTAAATTAGACATACCCAGTTCCTGCAACCGTTCTTTATATGTCTTAGCCTCCAGTCCCCTAATTATCTTTATTGCTGTTCTCTGCACTCTTTCTAGAGTCTCAACATCTTTTTTACATCGACCAAAACGTAGTTATTTTTCTTTTCCATTCTTGCAGGTAGGCAAATTTGTAGCCCGGTTGTGTAAGGTTCTGATCACTGCCATTTTGTATTCCAATGGGAGATGAGAATCAAAATGCAGGTATTGATCTGTATATATGGGTTTTCTGTATACTTCAAAGTCTGTAAACTTCAAAGTCCAGTTGCCTTTTGAAAAAGCAGTTTTAGGAGTTTCGGTTATTTGAAGTTTGGACAGCCAATTAATTTGAGCTTATTAATATGGCTTTGAGAAGAGCAGTAAAATTGCAAAATGTTAATGTGAATTATATGCTCAACATTTTGAACTGAGCAACATGTGGAGAACTTTAGGTTTATTGACTGGGCTGTGCAGAAAATGAAATTACTTTGTTATGATGGAAAAGACATGTTCGCTCTGGATTGATAGGTGCTTGCTTTCTGTTTATGAACTAGTTCTATGTCGACATAATAAAAGGATTGATCAATATTACTCTGTATGGCCAAGGATTGATGCTGTATTAAACATGGAGCTGTTTTTCTATATGCATTGTATTTTTGTTTTGGTCCTTTTTTAGTCTTCCTATTTTTTGTTTTTATACCTTTTCCCACTTTATTTTTGAATGAAGCAAGTAAAATGATTTTTAAGACACATCTTTTTTGCTATTGAAAAAATAATCTCATGATTTATTTATTATTAACTTTAATCTGTGGTTTTATGTTTTTATATGATGGTTTTGTTTTTAATTTTTGCCAGCCAATGTGTATCAAATAAATGGATGATTGTAACATGGAAGGAATATAACCTTCTGTTCGTCTGACTCCAGAAGATGGAATAGGTTTGTTCATGACATCATCTCTGAAGTTCTGGAAACATCACACTAATACTGTAGTGTGCAAAATTGCACCTAAATGGGAACAATTGGTAATTGTTCCCATTTAGGTGCAATTTTGCAGTGTAATTGTATAAATGCTATGTGCTTTTGATTGGAAGTCAGTCCAGTTGGGTAGGCAATCTCAAGTTCAAATATATCTTTTTTTAAATCTATTTCAGGGAGCAGCAAATTAATTATCTGCAGTAACACACATATTATCGGGAAGAACTTTGATGACAAAACTGCCCACCTCTTGCAGATTTTGAAACACCTCCCTCCGGAGCTGCTTAATTTTTCTACAACGATTAGGATCTATATTGTATCTGAATTACAAATAGTCCTCAACATGCAGCCACAATTAGGACCATAATTTCCGTTGCTAAGCAAGGCAATGCTTAAGTGAGCAATGCCCAATTTTGCAACAATTTGTCATTGTTATGCCAATCATTGCAGTTGTTAAGTGAGTCATGCAGTTGTTAAACAAATTTGTCTTTCCCCGTTGACTTTGTCAGAAATGTCTGGAAGGTTGCAAATGATGACCATGTGACCCAGTGGTGAAATCTAAAATTTGTTACTACCGGTTCTGTGGGCGTGGCTTGGTGGTGGTGGGGGTAATGTGACTGGGTGGGCGTGGCCATTTTTTTTTTACTTTTAAAACCATTTTTTCTACAACTTCTTCAGCGAAGAGGTTGTAAAAAAATGCTTTCAAAAGGCTCTGATGATCCCAGCTGAGTTGCCTGATGGCAGAGGCTTTTTAAAAAAGCCTCTGCCGATCAGGCAACTCAACTGGGATCGTCAGAGGCATTTAAAAGAAAAAAAAGGGGGGTTTTCTTTTAAAAGCCTTTGACGATCCCAGCTGAGCCGCGCGATTATCAGAGGCTTTTTTTTTTACTTTTAAAAGCATTTTTTGGCCAAAGATGTAGAAAAAATTGCTTTTAAAAGTAAAAAAAAAAGCCTCTGATGATTGTGCAGCTCAGCTGGGCATGGGGGGGGGCAGGGATTTTTGCTACCGGTTCTCCGAACCACCCACCTCCATCACTACCGGATCAGGTGATCCGGTCCAAACCGGGAGCATTTCACCCCTGATGTGACCCCGTGACACAGCAACCATCATAAATACATGCTGGTTGCCAAGCACCTGAATTTTTATTACATAACTGTGAGGATGGTTCAAATGTCATAGTGCAAGGAATGATTCTTTTTTTCTTTTTTCAGTGCCTTTGCAATTTTAAACCTGATATGTGACTTTTCTTCACAATATATTCAGAATATTTTATTTTGACTGTCTGTTTTTCAGAGAAACATACACTGAGAGATGTATGAGTTAAAGCATTCAAAATTCCTTACTTTAAAAAAAATATATATAGTAATTGTGACTTTTTAATATTTCTTCTGGGTAGCAAATTATGTCCTACATTAGCAACCCCATTCTTCATACTTCAATTTGTTCATAATATAGGTAGTCCTTGACTTACAAAAATTCATTTAGTGACCATTCAAAGTTACAATGTGTCTTATGACCATTTTTCATAGTTACAACCTTTGCAGCATCTCCATCAGTGGTGGGTTGCCCCACGTTTGGATCGGTTTGCAAGAACCGGTAGTAAAACTGGATGGAGGCCCCACCTACCACCCCGGATGTTGTCATTAGCAATCTGCGCATGCGCCGAAGCAAGGCGCACAAGTGAGCGAAGCGAGTGAGCGCGCATGATCCCATTGTGAACCGGTAGTAAAGGTAAGTAGAATCCACCCCTGAACTCCATGATCATGTGACCAAAATTCAGATGCTTGATAACTGGTTCATATTTATAACCATTGCTTTGTCCCAGGGTCACATGGTTACTTTTTGCGACCTTCTGACAAGTAAAGTCAATGGGGACACCAGTTCACTTAACAACCAGGTTACTGACTTATCAACTTTACTGATTCACTTAGCAACTGTGCCAAGAAAAATCGTAAAATGAGGCAAAACTCTTTTAACAAATGTCTCATTTAACAACATAAACTTTGAGCTCAATTATGGTCATAAATCGAGGACTATCTGTATTGTTGATGCTGCCTGCAATAGGAATTTCATGTCATATTCCCTAAGCATACAATTGAATTTATGTTCCTGTGTGTATGTTTCCTGTGACAGCCAATCAATAAGAATTCTGGACATGTTCTATCTCATAAAGAATGTGTAAATTCAAAAGCTTATTATTGGTGTTTAAAAGTTACCCTATTTAATCTCAGTTTTTCATTGTACTGGGCCAATATAACTACTAACACTCCAGTTTTAGCCAGTAGTGAATTATATTTCTGACAAACACTTTCAAAGTTCAAGAGGAAAAATGTGGTCTGAATTAAATGCTAAACAGACAGAAGACTGAAGCGCTGTGCTTACTAATCTCCTTATTTTCAGGGTGAGTCATCAGAATCAATATCTTACAAGGGGAAAAGAAAGAAAAAGGACAGACATATAAAAGAGAAACTGAAATGTAGGATAATAAAACATGATGTAAGATCAAGGTTTAGATGAATTTTCTTCAGCTTAAATGATAGAGATGAAATATTAAATTAGCCTTCCCAACCAAGTGCCTCTTAGATGTTCTGAACTATAAGTATTGGAGATGAAGGGCCAGGAAAGCTATATTTTTTTCTGCTATTGACCATTCCTGTATTTAACCTTTATAAAGAGAAACAAAATGGTGGTGGAAGTCAACACCAATTAGCAGGGCCGGATTTAGATGAAAAGAGGCCCTAGGCTATTCCACTTATGAGGCCCTTTCACCTATAGTGAAAGTGTAATTTTAATTTTGCTAACAATTTGAATGTAGGCCCCTCTTGATCTTGAGGCCCTAGGCTGAAGCCTAGTTAGCCTATAGGAAAATCCGGCCCTGCCAATTAGGCATATCAATCTCCAATCATTCCTAATTACACCTTTTATAAACACACATAATGTTACAGACACTCTCTAACAAAACTTTTCCATTTGGCTACAGGTCCCATAACATTTCAAAGATCAAGGAATGCAGACTAGTGTGAGAGTGGGAAGAAGTCTGTAATAAAACTTTTATGTAATAAAACCACAAATGTCATGGTTGTGGAATTATTGCTCTCCTTGTGGCATTCTGAATGCTCTAAATCTGCTTTAGGACAGGGATTGGCACTGTCACTGTGATGTATAACCTTGGATAACCTTATGGCCATGATTGCCAAACATTATGACATAAACATTCTGCCAATGTTTGAAATGGGAAAGCAGATTAAAACGAAATTTCTATCTTAGATATATCTTGTTTCTACACAATTCCAAACAGGATCATGGCTTCTATACACTGACTGACTATTAGGGAAACATAACAGTGAACTATTTTGATGATTCATATAGTACAATTGATGGATACCACATTCTGCCTTGCCATTTCTGCCTTCAAAAGGTCCTTAAAATAACTCTCTCGGCTGTACTGCATTACACGATATATTGAACTATATATTATTAGTATGACTTTCTCCCAAGCTCATCTTTTTTTATTCATACTAAATATCAAATGACCCAGCATTCTGAAATAGTTTACGTTAGAAATAAATATTATAATACAAAATGAAATAATAGGACACTGCTGAATAATAGAAAGTTCTTCATGCATTATTGAAAAATGCTAACATGAATGATTTAGAGGTAACTTTTATAAGTGGGTAAAAAGAAGAGCATACCCATTTAGTGGAACAAATATGAGCAGTTCCAAACTGAATGGCTCAATGGAATTCAAAATATTGCTATAAAACAGGGTTTCCCAAGCTGTCAACTGTATTCCCCTTGAGGAGATGCAGGCAGAGTCTAGGAATGGTGGGAAACACCTTGTATTTATATTGTAAAAATAAATCCACCTTTTCAAAGTTTCATGGTATTGTCTTCAGTGTTCATTTGTGTTCATTTTGGTAATTGGGATTTTAGGGGACATATGTACATTAGGATTACACATACACAGTTATAATGACAAAAAAATTAGAAGGACTTTGTTTAGCATAAGAAAAATCTTACTTTAAGGTTATTTATTAGAAGTAAAACTGGAAGAAGAACAAAGAAACAATGATTGCATGGGGGGAAAAATTTGGTCATGGGATTGATTTAGAGAAATGGCAAAAACTGTGGTTGCAGAATTATAAAATGTCAACGTCAACAGCATATAAGGAGAATTTGTATAAGATGTTTTACAGGTGGCATTTACCCTCGGCGAGAAAAGCCAGAATGTTCAAGAATAAATCGGAGAAGTGTTGGAGGGGGTCATCAGACTTCGGGTTCATATTACCATATGTGGTGGACATGTGCAGAAGCTAAAAGATATTGGACTAAAATCCACACATGGTTGGAAAAAATGACAAAGAAACATATTGATTTCAAACCAGAGATATTTTTATTAGGGATTTTACTAGAAACATATAATAGAAAACTGAGTTACTTAATTGTGAATGCTTTAACAGTGGCTAGAATTGTATTTGCTAAAAATTGGAAAGGAGAGAAGATACCTACTGATGATGAAGTTATTAAGAAAATTTTGGAATGTGCTGAAATGAGTAAATTGACATTTGAAATTAGAGAACAGGAAGACAAACAATATTACTTGATATGGGAGTTATTTTATCAATGGCTAGATAATAAAGCATGGAAATGAAATATGAAATATGAAATGAATGTAATAATAAAAGATATGAAGCGGTTTTTTACGGGAGGTAAGCCATTGTTAAATAATTGGTAAATGAGAATAATAATACAAAGAGATATAATAAATTGTCAAATAAGAGAATTTTGGATATGGGATTAAGCACAAAAGATTTGTAACCAATTGACACACTTTCTGTAATTGTAATAGAGGATGGTTGTTTTATGTTTTGTTTAAAAATAAAAAAAAAATTTAAAAAAAAAGAAAAACCTTACTTTTGAAGAAAAAGGTTCTGCAAAACTACTAACTGACTCAATGTATCAAAAGGATGTCTCTCATAATATTCAATGACAACAAAGTTTAATATGGTAGCCAACATTTAAATATTTATTTTGTTCTGTTACTTTGATTTGTAAAAATACAGCTCCTTTGATAAAAGCAGATATTCCTCTCCTTATTTATTTTAAACGTATATGCTATCCCAAGGATAGACTATGGGCAGCTCACAGTAATCTAAAATAAAACCAAATCATAAAAACATTAAATCATAAAAACCCAACATAAAACTAAGAGCAAAAATTCAGTAACTAGGACATATTTATCATTCACCAGACCCAGCAGTCTCCACTTTGAAATACTAGCAGAAAAGAATAGCTTTCATCTTTTTTTTTTTAAAGATAACCAAGGGGCCAATCCTGACTTCAGAAGAAGAGTAGAGTCAAGAGAGCTACAGAAAAGGCCTCCTTCCACATGCTTACTCATGACTTTCCAGATGGAGAGAGCACAATCTTACCTTCCATACAGTTGCATAAAATGAGATAATGAGATGAGATAAAATGATAAATTAAGCTAAACTAAACTAAACTAAACTAAGGTAAGCTAAGATGAGGCGAGGCGAGACAAGACAAGAACAGGATAACTGACTCTCAAAAGAAAGTGTATGTATGTATGTATATATGTATGTATGTGTATATATATATATATATATATGCACCCACACACACGTGTGTGTGTGTGTGTGTGTTTGTTTGTTTGCTTTCTTCTCCTATCGTAGGTTTTTCTATGTATTTTTCTTCAACCGGGTATTTTCCTACGTAAACCAAGTTTCTCAAATTGCAGCCATAGCTTAGTGAAATCACATCCACTATCCTAGGCTTCTTCAGACAGCAACAAGTATGCATTTTGCTGCCTATTGGGAGACTAATATAGATCTATTTCGGATTGATTGCTCCTCATCAGTTAGCCACACCCTTACCTTATGTTCCCTCCCCATAGAGGCTCCAGAACCAAACGCCTAGCCGACAAAGACCACGTGAAAACTGAATTACGCACTCTCACAATTGTATTAATCTCTAGCGGATTCCAAAGAAACACAATTACCAACCTAATCCAAAGGGAGACACCCCCCAAGAACCGAGACACACAACAGGACAATGGCATCAGCCTCCTCTCTTACATCAAAGGCACCACAGATAAAATCAGCAAAATTCTCCACAAACAGAATATCAAGACAGCCTTCCGAACTGACCAAAAAATAGCCAACATCTTAAGAAACCCCAAAGATAAGATCCAGCTAGAAAACCAAGGAGTCTATGAAATACCATGCAAAATCTGCCCAGCCACATACATTGGACAAACTAATAGGAGAATAAATGCATACATTGCAGAACACAAGAACGCAATCAGAAAAGAAGAAAAAACTTCCTCCCTTTTCCAGCACCTTAAAACAACAGGACACGAAATTGACTTTGAAGGAACCAAATTAATCTCCAAAACTGAACACTTCAGCAAGAGAATAATCATGGAAGCCATCGAAATAGAGAAACACCCCCATAACATGAATACGATGATACCTCCCACCTACCGGACATCTGGAAACTAGCCCTAGTCAACAGAAGAGTCCCAGCCACCAGACCCAAGTTAACACATGACACCACCACCAATCATCCTCACCAGATTCAAACCCAAACCCATCCCATAGATGAAATACAACCACTATCCAGAAGCCAGACCACGGTGGCATCACCAGCTGCTGCACCCCCTCCGATCCTCACACAAAGCAAACTGACACACACCATGAACACATGGCAAGACCTCAAACTCGGAGTCAAGCCAAAGCCCGGGATGTGGCATCACAGCCATCTGCTCAGGACATTACATCAAAAAATTCAGGATATCACAACACTAGAACTCAGGATGTTAACACACAGCCCATTACCCAGGTCATTAAAACACAAAAGACTAATGGGCACACATCAAGGACCTCACCCACACAGGATGTTACGAAACAGCTGACAAATCTGCAAACATCAACAAGATGTAACAACACAGGCAACCAACCCGCTCACAGCAACAAAGCCAGCACCCCACACCTCCCCACCAGTATTTATAGAGAGACAGCAGCTCCGATCACACTTTCCTTGCAGAAGCACGAAGCCGAAGACACCAGCCTGAAGATGACGAGTGGGACCTCGTTGAAATATCGCCAAGATACTCTCAATCTTACACAGGAAAAGACCCGAATACTCCAAAACTTGCATATGTATGTATGTATGTATGTATGTATGTATGTATATATATATATATGTATGTATGTATGTATGTATCTATGTATCTATGTATCTATGTATCTATGTATCTATGTATCTATGTATCTATGTATCTATGTATCTATGTATCTATGTATCTATGTATGTATTTCTCCTCAGCCGGATATTTTCCTACGTAAACCAAGGTAAAGGTTCCCTTCGCACATATGTGTTAGTCATTCCCGACTCTAGGGGGCGGTGCTCATCTCTGTTTCAAAGCCAAAGAGCTGTCCAAAGATGTCTCTCTGGTCATGTGGCCAGCATGACTAAACACCAAAGGTGCACAGAATGCTGCTACCTTCCCACCAAAGATGATCCCTATTTTTCTTCTTGCATTTTTTACATGCTTTCAAACTGCTAGATTGGCAGAAACTGGGACAAGTAACAGGAGCTCATCCCGTTACACATCACTAGGGATTCGAACCGCTGAACTGCCGACCTTTCAATCAACAAGCTCAGTGTCTTAGCCACTGAGCCACCATGTATGTATGTATGTATACACACACACACACACACACACACACACACACACACACACACACCTTAATGAGCAGACTCATGTGGAGAAACGGTCCCACAGATAGCAAGAACCTGAGCTGTAAATAACTTTATAGGCAATTGTCAAGGCCCATAGGGAAGGGCATGATCAAGGAACCAAGACTAAGGTAGAATGTAATGAGGAGCTGTAATAGTTTGTAGTAAGCTGTAGAATCTTTGAAATCAGAAGGGGACCTTTGGTCTTCATTTATCAGTGAGATCATTAATGTAGAGTCTTTTTAAATGTTTTGAATAGCTTCTTCCAGAGCCTTCTACAGTCTAGGCTTAGCTGTAATTAGGAGATAAGCTTTTAACAAACTCCTCTTCCATCTGTTGGCTGTATATATCTAGAGTTTTCCTATTTCTTTCTCAGCTTCGTCACAATCTCTCACAGTCACATCAAGACTTTGAATTATATCTGGCAACATACTGGTGGCCAATGCAGTGCCCACAATAGAAGTGCTCCTAAATCAGCTGTCATGCAGTAACATGCATTTGAACTTTTTTAGTTTCTGCCTTTTTCATTGGAAGTTCTGAAAAAAGCAACCAAATTAAATTAGGGGAATAAACTACACTTGCTAGTCTTCTGTGGAGAAAATATTTTGCACTATGATGTTTTAGATATGAGTATTTGTTAAAAAGATTATAAAGTATTTATATAGTATAAACTTCAATGAATTATTTTTAAAAAAATATATTTTATAATGCCTTGATAAAAAACCTTTTTTTTTCTATTTGTGTCAGCATCTAGATAAGAGAGTCACGATATTGCAATATATATGTCATAATTTTTTCTGAGCCTTCTGCCATGGATGCCTATGAATGTGTACATCCACAGGAGAAGGCATATGACATCATGAATGTGATAAGGGATACTGTGATTTTATGTCACTATTTCAGATGTTCTGATGAAATTGAAGCCTTTGCATAATTATTTGCAAAGTTTGCATAATTTGTCACACATGTCATGATTTTGGTACCACTGTCATCTTTGAAGATGTTGCTCCTCTGAATTGTTGGGTAGCCCTTCAGATTGCTAGCTCTCCTTCTCTCAGTGTTCTGAAGCAGTAATAAGAAAAATATCTAAACTCTGAATCTCTTAAGACATGCATGTTATGGCTTATATCTGAAAGTTTTTCCCCTGCCAACTTAACTAAATATGGCACTCACACATACACACACACACACACACAATCCAAGTGTATAAATGCAGATGATTTCTTAAATACTTGAGTGCTGGAAAACTTACCAGCAGCTTGCAAGGCTGGACTAACTTTAATAATTCACCAGAAGAGGTACAAAAGAAAAAATAAGTGGTGCACTATTTTTAAAGATAAAGGAGAAGGAGAATGCAGTGTTTACAGTACAGTAAACCAGTCAACCTCATGTAAGATGTCACAAAAATGAAAAATTGCCTAATTACAGAAGACTTATCCCATGAACTGGATGTGCAGAAACAGAGATAGTGATAAAATAATTGCTGGCCAAATAGAACTTGAGGATGGGAAAGATCAAGGGGGAGAAATATGTTAGAAATTACCACCTACATTCAGGAAAGATGGGAGCTCTCCTAGAGAAATAACTGAGAGTAAAGTACGGTCAAATTGCATAATTGCTGTGAAATCAGCAAAATAGTTTGACATTATGACTGAAGCTGATTGCAGTAGGAAGCTGTTATTTTAGTATTGGACTTAAGAGGGTCATTTTCCTCAAAGCAGCATGCATTTTCAGGGGCAAGAATTGAAGAGTGACCAAAATAAAGAACTGAAGAAGAGGATACGTGCCCCCCAAACAGTCAAGAAGTTTCTAGGGTGAAAAACTGGAGAAACAATTTAACTTGAGAAATCTATTGGCCGGTTGCATTACAAAGTTGTGCTGTTGAAGGGAACTTAGGTTTACAAGAGAAGAAAAGAATTGAGTATAAAAATAACAAGTTAAAAAGATTACACATCATCTCTAAATAAAGATGAAGGCATGGTCATTATTAAGGATGGCTACTATTAAGAATGAGACATTAGGAACTTTGCTGGATTAATAAACTCTTTGTGAAACTCTACCAGAAAACTGCAGGAAAAATTGCAATCCAATATCTTTCTTTAAGTATTTAAATCAGGATATCAAAGCAATATTAAAATATTGTTGGGACAGCAGGCAATCAAGTTTCTTTTTAGGTTTGTTTAGCTTATTTGGGAGCATACAAAATTTTCCAGAGCGTTACTCATTCAATTGTGCTAGCAACTGTGCATTAAAGTTTCTAGAAGAGGGGATATAGCTAGCTGTGAGGCTAGACAAATGGATTGAGTATGCGTGAATAGTTCCTTATGTGCTTTTATTTTTAATCCTGCTTCTTTATTCATTGTCCAGAGTCTCTCCAACTGGGGAACTTTATTAGTACTTGAAATAAATAAAGTTGTTATTAACATCTCAAGGAGGAGCAATTTCTTTCTCCGAAGTTTCTGTATATAGTGATTTGTGAAGATTTATTTGTTTGTTTGTTTGCTTATAGAATTTATACGGCTGCCGACTCACTTTCAGTGATTCTAGATGGCTTACAAAAAATAAAAAACCCAATATACCAAGAGTAAAAACAATAACCCCACCCCCTGGCAACAATAAGTAATCAAACACTCTGGGTTCCCTAGGCCCACTGGCAAAACCAGGTCTTCAGGGCCTTGTGAAAGAGTATTAAAGTGCGAGTCAGTCGCATCTCCACAGGAATGATGAGGGAGCCAAAGGGAAGGAGCCACCACAGAGAAGGCCCTTCTTCTGTGTCCTGCCAGATGTACCTCCTTAGGAGAGAGGAAATTGCAACATTCCCTGCCTCCTCGTGGGTCAGGTGAATGTAACCTGGAAGAGATGATCCTTCAGATAACCTGGCCATTTAAGGCTTTCAAGGTGACAATCAGCACCTTGAATTTCTCCCAGAAGCAAAGTGGCATCCAATGCAGCTCCCGCAGTAGAAGTGACACATAGGTCTGCACAAAACTATGCGGACTGCTACTTTTGAATCAATTCGACAATCCGGGTGCTTTTCAAGGGCAGCCCCATGTTGAGCATGTTGCAATTGGATGGTGACTAGGGCTTAAGTGACCTTGATCAGGGATCAGGGCCCAACAAAGGGCATAACTGACACACAAGCCCTAATTGCACAAAGACTCTGCTGGCCACAACTGCCACCTGCTTCTCAAGGAGCAGCTGAGTCAAACTGATCCCAGAACAATCTCCACAGGACCAGCAACCACAGCTGCAAATTGTGATACAAAATGTTTTAAGTCTTGTTATATCCAGATATTTCCAAAGTATCAACTGTTCTCTGATACCCCTTTATGCTCAGAGAAGTGGTTTGTCCAATTAAAATTGATTTGGTGATGGTGGGGGAGAGTTGGAGAATACTACAGTCAGTTTCAAATAACACAACTACATTATCATCCTATAGCATGAGGTTGCAAAAAATGCATAATGAAGGCTTTGTGTGGTCTAGCCAAAAGGGAACTCCTGCAATAAGATAGATAGATAGATAGATAGATAGATAGATAGATAGATAGATAGATAGATAGATAGATAGATAGATAGATAGATAGAAAATGAAAACTTCATGCATTATACCTGCATCTTGGAAATAACAGTGGAATACATTTATTTTATTATAATATACTGATTTCATGTGCTGCAATAACCTATCAAAAGTACTGATGTCTGAATTTTTCATTGTGAAATGATTACTGCATATTTTTGTTCAATCTGCTCATGTTCTATACTATGCGCTAAAATAGGTCACATATAACGTGGTCTAATTTAATACTATCTTTTTCCCTATATATGTTCACAATGTAAACATTTTACACTGTGTCTAAGTGTTTTACATATCCATTCTTATTAGTCCTGAATATTTTTTCCCATATTTGTCAAGCAAATATTATACTGTACTAGAAACAATATGTTTCGTAGTACTGACTACCCAAGCATTCAACTAACATGTATTGCATTAATAATAGCTAGAGGGCATCTGCAGCTTAAATCTGGCAAAATGGAATTATTTGACTTTGTTTCTTAATCTGTTGTGGCATTTTGCTAACTGAACCATTTGTTACAAATCATATTACTAAGTTCTTTAAAAACCTTTAGAGTTCAAAAATTGTTTTTTCTCTAAATATGAAGTTATTTCTAAATATGAAGTTAATAGCTATTGGATCTATATTTGCATTTCCGTTTTAAAATTTCTGAGGAATGGGAGAGAAGAGAACATTTTTAAAATCAATCGACATGAAAATGCAAAAGGGGAAAATATTGTTTTCTAGGCAGAATGTTTTTGTTCCAAAAACCATAAATACAATCCAATATTGCATCTTAAAACAATCCCAAGTAGGAAAAATTGTGAGCTTTCATGACAAATGAATGCTAACAGATGCATGAGGTATTTTTCATTCCAGATCATGTCTCACTGCCTTCCACTGTTTGCTATGTTTATTTAAAGAATGATGAATTCTCACTTTTTTTTTATAGCCCATGCTTACTGGAACACTAGTTCCCTCTCATAGTTACTACTGTTGAGGCAGGTACCACCCATTCAAATATACCCATACCCATTTGACTTTTCTTGCCTAAGTGTAGAATCTCACTTTTTTTCATCACTAAATTGCATTTTTTAAATAGGGCCCAGTGTTCAAGTCTAACAAGATCCTTTGGAATATTAAATTTATTTTCCAAAGGTTTAACTATTTCCTCTAGCTTGGTTAGCTCCCTCACCTGCTTTTTCAGTGGGGTGGTCACTGAAAATGCATGCTTCCAAGGTCCTATCAGATGGCAATGTTTAAGGGAGGGGACCTGCACCATACCTACTTTATCTAACCAAGTAGGATGGACAGATATATGAGAGATGGTCCTGCAAAGTGTGTGGCTGCCTCTAACCAGCTTTATTTCTCGCTTTCACTTTCCCAAAGACAATTTGGGCGCTCTGGATCAGCAAACAAATGAAGTAACAAACAGGCGGCATAGAGATGTTTCTGATCAAGAGTCTAATGCAGGAGTGCTATTCAGCAGGTTCTGACAGGTTCCGGAGAACCGGTAGCGTAAATTTTGAGTAGTTCAGAGAACCGGCAAATATCACCTCTGGCTGGCCCCAGAGTAGGGTGGGAATGGGGATTTTGCAGTATCCTTCTCCTGCCACGCGCACCAAGCCACACCATGCCCACCAAGCCACACCCAAAGAACCGGTAGTAAAAAAAAATTGAATTCCACCACTGGTCTAATGGTTATATGGATATGACCTTGGGAAACAGGAAAGAGTCATAGCCTAGACCAGAGTTCCTTAACCTTTTCAGCTTTGCAGACCAGTGGAGGGGGAGAGAGGGGATGGTTCTGCATGAGCGTCCAGCAAGCACATGCATGCACAACTCCATTTGCATGAGCAGCATGCACATGCACACACCATTCATGCAAATGGAATACGCATGCACGCGCTCGCCCACTACTCATTCAAGTAGGGATGTGTGTGCGCACACTCCACTTTGTTTCCATGGCCCAGTTGCAAATAGCTCGCAGCCCACTAATTGGCCACAGCCCAGAGGTTGGGGATCCCTTCCTAGACAACAGTCTAATTAAAAAGAAAATATGAGTCAGAAGAAGGAGCAGGTATGGAGAAAGCATATTACTCTCACAGTTTTCAGCAGAGTAAAAATAAGGAAGGGGAGAGGTTACTTTCAGGATTGGTAGAGTCTGTTACTGTAACCTTACAATGGCAGTATTAGTGCTGATGATTGGTGCTTTTTGCCTGGACTACTTCAAAAGGCTGGTGAGAAAAAGTGTGGTATATAGATTAAACCTATTACCATCAATTTTAAATAGTTCGACTTACTTATTCACTCTTGCTATAGTGCATCCCTTAAACCTGGAAATAATGGGTACAAATTACGCATCTACCATTGGATTATAAAGCTATTCTGAATATCATCAGATTTTATCTCTTCTAATGATTAATACAGTTCAAAATAATCAAGTACAAGAAATATTTTGTTTTAAAAAGCACACATACAAAAGATGAACACATAGCTGCCTTTTTAACAGACTCATTGTACAAAGTAGGTAGACTGCAAGGCCTTTAATTCATGCCATTATGCTTCAAACAAAATTAATTACTGAGGTTGTTTTTTCTATAAACTGGAGGAAGGCAGCACTGCAATGGGACAGGGAGAAAATCTCCCATTCCTATTGCTGCTTAATGTAAGGAATACTTTTTTTCCTGCAGTCTCTGATGTCTGATCAGAGCATGTTCAGAAATAAAAAAAGCAATGTTCTGCTTAGAAAGAATATGTGACACCATATGCTGGTCATACAATCTAAATGTTTGTATTGAGAAGTTATAAATAGGGTAAAATTGTGAGATTGAATGGATGGTCCTCATATATGGCATCATACTAACAATGTGTGTGAAGCATTTTAAATAGAGCCTGACTAACATTTACCCAGCAGAACATTTTGTTCTATAAACATTTCTCATCTTTCCCTTTCCACATAGACTTAACAAAAATCACATTTCTCTCATTTATTAAATTATTAAAAATTGCTTTAATCAGTGATAATGAATACACTAATATATTAATAGTTAATATATTATTAGGTTGACATTAAAAATAACATGGAGCAACATTTCTAATGCAGCATCAAGGAGCAGCGAGCCATATTAAAGAAGTGCGTTGTTGAGGGTTTTGTTGTTGAAGTAAAATATTCCTTCAAGGTTTTTGCAGTTATATTGGGAGCCACCCAAAGTTGGTTATAAGTTGGCTGTATAACTGATGGGAAGGGAAGGGAAGGGAAGGGAAGGGAAGGGAAGGGAAGGGAAGGAAAGGAAAGGAAAGGAAAGGAAAGGAAAGGAAAGGAAAGGAAAGGAAAGGAAAGGGGCAAGATAAGGCAAGATGAAGAAACTCTTCTACAAAACCACACAAACAAGTAAAACTGCCTATAGGTTGTCTTCAATATACGGCCCCAATTGAGCCCAAAATTTCTGTTGCTAAGTGAAACGATTGTTAAGTGAATTTTGCCCCAATTTACAACCTTTCTTGTCACAGTTGTTAAGTGAGTTACTGCAATTGTTAAGTTAGTAACATGATTGTTAAGTGAATCTGGTTTCTCCATTGATTTTGCTTGTCAGAAGGTCTCAAAATGTGATTACAAGACCTGGGACATTGCAACTGTCATAAATATGAGTTAGTTGTCAAGCATCTGAATTTTGATCACATGACCACGGGGATGACACAATAGTTGTAAGTGTGAAAAACAATCATATGTCACTTTTTTCAGTGCTGTTGTAACTTTGAATGGTCACTGAATGAACTGTTGAAAGTTGAGGACTATCTGTAATGTATGAAAAATAATAATTTTAAAATACATTTTATTAAAATCCTATTTGTACATTCCCCAAGTAGGAATTTATTATAAAGGGTCAAATATTATATTATTATTTATGATTAATGACATGTGATCACAAATATTGCTTTCTGTGGTCCTTACGTTTGTCATTATGCTAGGACACATTTATGTCTTTTAGCAGGGGGGGCTTCTTAACACAAATTTTACATTTTTGCCCACACCAATAATTCTATGTGCCTTGCCCTGTGCATGAGTGCGCAACTCCCCTCCGTCCCCCCCGCTCCTGGCACGCAATGACCTGGTAGACCCATTTTTCTTTCTTACCTGGTTCCAGATCCTCTCTATTTATCTGGGAAGGGCGAAAACAGCCTTTCTCACTCCCTCGGAAGCCCTCCAAAGGCCTCTCTAGGAGTCTGAGGTTGTCTGGGGTTGGGAACAGCAAAAAAGTCACTTCCTGTTCCACCAGGAGTTGGGAAATGGGCCATTTCAGGCCTTTGGAGGGGCTCCGAGGAACTAGGAAAGGCTGTTTTCACCCTCCGGAGATGCATAGAGAGGATCTGGAGCAAGGTAAGAAAGAAAAACGGGCCTTCACCACGCCCCCCCCCCAAGGCCCTCCGAAGCAGGAAACAGCCTGTTTCCCTACTTCTGGTGGTCCCAGAAGGCCCAAAAATCAGCTGGCCAGCACACGCATGCACGCCAGAGCTGAGCTGGCATGCCCACTGATATGGCTACGTGTGCCACCTATGGCACGCGTGCCATAGGTTCACCATCACAGTTCTAACCATTTCCTTTTTGTGTCCTTGAACTCTCATCTCCAATTTACTTTACTTTATCAGTAAACCACATAATTAGAACCACTAAATCTTTGAAAACGTAAGTATCAACCGATCTTCCAAATATTATTAGCTGCAAATAGAAATACATCCTATTTCCATAGCAAGGCATATAAAGCAGAATGGTTAAATTGATTATTTTATTCAAAGAGGAAAATATATTCTCACTTGGGTATCACTTCTGGACTTTGTGCTTGTGATGAAAAAAAATGAAACTTTGACTTTGGTTTTGTTGATCAGACAGATTTGTCGTTATAGAAATGGCTAGTTATATAATAATGTGTAAAAGCAAAAAGTTGAGGTGAGAATGTTTTTATCTTGTACTGTGCTAAGAAGAGTCGCAAGTCAATGTCCTTTTTTTTCCTTTTCCTTTTCTTCTTGTATCTCACACTCCTTTTCCCAACTCCTTTTCCTTTCCTTAATTTCCTATTTTTATTTATTGTTTTGTATTTTATATAAAAAACAAATAAAATTTGTAGAAAACCATATCTTCCCACATCTGCATAAGGTGCTATCCTAGAAACCAGGAGAGTATGGCCTTAGGCATGAAAACTGGGTGACCTTAAGTCAGTCACTCTCTTTCAGCAAAACCCACCTCACAGGATTATTGTTCTGGGGAAAATAGGAGGAGCAAGAAGTACTCTGTATGTTCATCATCTTGACTTATGTATAAAGTCATAAAGACAAGATAAAAACCAATCAATTAATTAATCAAACAAACAAATCAGCAAATCAAGGAATCCTAATCTAGAATAAAACTCTTCGCCTTCCTGTGACTCTATTAGTGCCTTCTCCATTCTCACTGACAATTCCAGCAACCATTTATCTCTTCCTGTACTTTGATTCATTTGAGGAATGTCCAATGCATGTGGAGAAGCATATTCACTTCCTGAATGTATCCCATATCTAAGGATATAATTTGCAGATGTTTCCATCTAACCCTTTCCATTCTGCACATTAATTTCCTTACAGGCAAGCATGGGTTGATGGCAGTGGTGGGATCCAATTAATTTAACAACCGGTTCTCTGCCATAATGATTTCTTCCAACAACCAGTTCATCAAACTGCTCAGAAATTTAACAACCGGTTCTCCCAAAATGGTGCGAACTGTCTGAATCCCACCACCGGTTGATGGGTTTGAAAATGATTTACAAGCAATGCTATCAAGGAGCTGCAAACATACTTCACAGTGGAACAAATGTCTATGAAGAAAATATTTGATCTGTCAGATAAACTTTTCTGCAGGAAATTGTCATTTCCCTCCCTGTTGTCCACACTAATGTGATCAAAAAGGGTATTCTAGAATAAAAATATATATTTAGTCTTTCCATTCTCTTGGCTGCCACAATATAATCTGAAGGAATTTTTTGACAGTTACAAATTTGCATGCTTTTTGGCATAAAAGTCAGAGCACAATCAACACCTTCTCATTGTTTGCAATATGTATTGATAATGGAATGCTTATGAAGAAAATAGGTGTTAATAATTGTATTTTATTCCCAAACTTGTTAGCAGTAATGCAGACCAAGTACAGAAAGTAACATGCCTAAATTAGCAATCAGTATTCATGCTGCCAAACATTTCTACTTGATTCTCTCTCATTCAAGTTAAAACACTTTAGAAATTGTTAGCTATCATACGTAATTTTCTAGTCATATTACCTATTGTTGGTGATATACATGGGACATTGACATTGAGAGCAAGACACATAATTATGTGCTGAGTTAAAAGGTAGTTGGTACCAGTTCTTATTGTGCTATTGTAATTACTAAGAAGGCACAGAAGGCACTAAGTACTACATAAAAGGGGTTATGCCTTGTCTGGAGACTTATAGTCTAAATTGTAGGAAGGAAAGAGAAGCAAATGAGCAAGTTGGGGGAAAAAACTGGGGCTCAAGTGTTATAACTAAAATATAAAAGTGAACTGAAGAAGAAAATTGGGGCCTACTCTCCTAGTGGCATTCAAAAAAGCTAACAAAATTGGTCTGTTCTAGAAAATCTTTTGGGAATTTTTGCCTATGGAATGGGAATAACATATGAGACATGGTGGCGCAGTGGTTAGAATGCAGTACTGCAGGTACTTCTGCTGACTGCCGGCTATCAGCAGTTTGGACGATTTTGAGCGGTTCAAGGTTGACTCAGGCTTCCATCCTTCCAAGGTCGGTAAAATGAAGACCCAGATTGTTGGGGGCAATATGTTGACTCTGTAAACCGCTTATAGAGGGCTATAAACCACTGTGAAGCAGTGTATATGTCTAAGTGCTATTGCTATATGCAATTATAACTGCTGTTAGGACTGGAAGTCATTTCAATGGAAGGATTGGAAGCCATTTCTTTATATATTTTTCTTTTCTCTTTCTTTTTTCTTTTCTTCTTACTTACCTTTGACTTTTATTTTCTTTCTCTTTTCTTTACATTTATATATTATTTAATTTTGCAATACATTTCTTTAATAAAAATAATTTTAAAAAGAGAAGTATTTATACATATGAAAGGACATCATGCGTTACCCACAGGGACTGTCTCTTCAGGGATGTGACTGCAGTACAACTGATTGGTCTAGTACCACTAGCTGCTCACTTGTATGTTATGTTCTATGTAGAAGGTATTTTCTGAAATAGCTATTTACTTAAAAAGAAGAATTTTCACTCTAAATATTTGCCAATAAAATAAAAGGTTAATTGTGGAAGTTGAATTATGCATTTTATTTAAACATGCCAACAAACATAAACATATGTGTTCCCTATTGTAGAGCTGAGTTAAGCTTTTAGCAATTGCTCTAACTGTTTCAAATTTTGTATAAAATTAAATTAAATTATTAGAACTTAGACACATCCCTTCTCCCAATATGTTTGTAAAGCAGGCTAGGAGAGGATTGACCTAGAAATCAAAGACATATTTATTCTGATGTCTATACATAAATATGAAATCTTCATTGTCTTTTCTGGGATTACGTATGCTAAATTCCAAGGCCAGGGTATTTTGTTATTACAGGTCTTAGTAAGAAGACAAATGCACAGATGCAGAGACAGATGGGTGGATATTCATATACTGATAGGATTTTACAGCACAGGTCTGCTATTCAGCATCAGTATGCACAGTAGCTATTCATAACCAATTGAGAACTATTTAGATACTGTGAATGGTAGCATATGTACCTTATAAACATCTTTCATCATAACGGTGAAAAACTATGATTAGATAAACAGCATACATAATTGGTACAAGGTTCTAATCTGCCTTGATCTTGTATAGATTTGAAACTTGTAAACAGCCCATCAATTTATTATAAACAAATCATTTATGGTTAACTCAGGTTGACAGCCTATCGGGGATGCTGTCATCTTCAGCCTTCAAACTTGAAGTCTGAAAAATTTGAACAGCTGATATGTCAAAGGTTATCTTTCTTTGTCAGATAATTCCTATTTTGTTTGATAAACATGTTTGTTTTTAACTAACTGATGGGAGTAGGTTTTTAAGGTTTTTCAGTCTCACCTGCTTTTGAGTTTTCTATTATATTAGAGAACATTTTAGAGTATTATACAGAAAATGTTTGTTGTGTTTATTATGTAAATAGAAAACCTGAAGTCTTGAGTTCTAGTTCTATATTAGGCACAAAGTCAGCTGGGTGACCTTGAGTTAGTTGTTCTCTCTCAGCCTTAGTAAGAAAGAAATGGCCAACCACTTGTGGAAAAGCTTGCCAAGAAAACTGCAGAGGCTTGTCTGGGAAGTTGCCTGGAGTCAACATTGACCAGCACCAAAAACAAAACAAAACAAAAATTCTACTGTAAGAAATTATTATGTGGTATTTTAAAATATAAAAATTACATTCAAATAATAGCTTTTAAAGTTTCTTGAATCAGATGAATACTAAAAAAATAGAAACAAAAGTAGGAAAAAGAGAGCAATATATTTTTTGCAGATTTTAAAATGTTGGTTAAGGCATATATAAATCGACCACAACAGTTTAAATCAGAGGTGGTATTCAACCGGTTCATACCAGTTCAGGCGAACCGGTAGTGGTGACCCGCCCCGGCATAATGCCGTCCTATTTAGCCACGTTTTCGAGGCCGGGCGCATGCACAGAATGCATGTGTGAGAGCAAAGCGCATGCACAGAAGGCCGGCCGCATGCGTGGAAGGCGCGCTCACACGAAGCTTGCATGCGCACGTGTGGCGAACTGGTGGTAAGAATATTGGAAACCCACCACTGGTTTAAATGTTTTCTTTCGTATATTAAATAATGTATTTCTTAATATTAAAATGTAGACTAATGTCTTTTTGAGAAAACATTTTTTATTGTATGCATTATATCCAGCCACACCTCTGCAACCTAGATTCGAATTGTCCTATAAAGAAAAGGTATCTGAACATGGTTAAAAGCAGTGACGTTTTATGTTGAATTAGAATTAGTATGACTTGTAAAGTTGTTTTTAATAATCAAGGACCTATCAAAGAGGAAACCACATCCCAATCAACACTATTATTTATTTATTTATTTATTTTTATTTTGTCGCATTTCTATGCCGCCCAACTCCCAAGGGACACTAGGAGAACAAGCTACTGTATGTAAACATGGAAAAAAAAACCACACGGAGTAACACTGATGATGGTATCTAAACTAGTAATGAAATGTCTGCAAGCAAATGACTAACATCAGAGAGTACCAAGGGCTCCATAATTCAATCCTAAACTACATATATTTTCTTCTATTGCTTTTACTCTTTGAAATACAACTTTTAACAATGCAGGATTATCCTTCCTTCCTTCCTTCCTTCCTTCCTTCCTTCCTTCCTTCCTTCCTTCCTTCCTTCCTTCCTTCCTTCTTTCCTTCCTTCCTTTCCTGCCTTTATTATTTTTACAAGGTGGCAAACATATCCAACACAGCTTCCACCTCATTTTTTCTCCACAATAACAACCATGTGAGGTGAGTTGGGCTGGGAGAGAGTGACTGGACCAAGGTCTGGCTGACAGATAGGAACAGAATATCCAGATTTAATTCTGCACTTGAATGTATGTCAGTAAAATGCATAATCCTCCTAGTCAATGGAATGCAGCCATAGTATTTTACTTGCGCTATAGCCTCTAGATTAGTATCTTGCATATAATAGTGTAAACATGTATGCCAGATGTTTGTACTTATAACTTTCAGGCCAAAATATGCCAAAACCAATTAGTGCTGTCTTTGCAGTTACAATGAAAAGCTTTCCATGGAATAGGTACAACTGAGATAGCTTAGGTAGTCAATACTGTCTATTTTATTAAAAAGTTTAATATGAAAACCAAATTAAGAAACACGTGGATGGGCAGCAGATGTCAATTTAAAACTTTAAATGGTATGGAGAAGAATAGTGAGTGGGGGTACTAAAGATTAAATTTAAATCTATTTCTTCTTTTAATCTCTTGCCTTAGTTTTTTGTCTTGCAGTTTCTTACTCTTTCTCAGTCTTTTGCGATAATGTGCTTACCCAAAAGAGAGTAGCCTGATAAGTATTATGTATGTAAATTTACTTCCAAGACTAATGGAATTCTTTGGACATTTTTCCCTGCAAGAAGATGAGAACAAAGAAATTGATTGTAAGCTGTATGACCTTAATCATCTTTATCATGTATTTTTATATGATATGCAATTCAGCCACTCAATATTATAAGTTTTGTTTGTTTATAAATTATTGTCATTTGCCTGTAGCTTATTACTTATGTTAAGTGACAATTCACTGGGGTTTGTTTTTCTCCTTGGGATTTTATTTTTAAAGGGACACATTACTCATTTGTATAAAACCAAATTATAAAACCCATAGAGGTTTGCATACAAATATATGAGTTATAGTAATTTTATTTTATCCATATTTTCATAAGGATAGAATTCTGACACCACATGGAATATTTAATATTTCCAAAAGTAATAGAAGAAAAATATTATATTTTTAAAATATTATTTGAAAAGGCTTGCAGATATATTAAGCTTAGAATGAAAAAAACAGCAAAAACATATTTAAGCTGAGTTTTTCTAGAATGTTTAAACTGTTCAATAAAAGTACAACTGATAGGTTTGCTGAACTGTAAATGAAAATTGCTGATAAATACAGTAGCTTCATAGCAGCACTTTACACTATGGAAACTGAATAAGGTCTGTGAAAATGCTGAATGCTCTATTATGTTGATAATAGAGAATGAGAGAAGATGATGTTAAACAACACTGAGGAATAATTATTGTAAAAGTACTACTAATCTTAAGAGTCTCCACTTAATGTCCAGAATTGTTGGTCAGGCAAAAATAACCAGGAGCATTCGCTGAGTTCAAAGCACAGAAGAGTTTATTATTGCTACCTATACACAAGAATCTAGTCAATTCATGGTCAAAGCTAAACTGATAAGGGTCAACAAAATTCAAGAACTTGGATATCTTGTGGCAACACAAACTGATGACACCTTTAACTCCACCTTCCAATTCAGCCTGCTCTTCTCCTACATCAATTTAGCTTAAAGAAAACATCACAACAGAGCTTAGACTATGCATACTAGTATAAAGGGAATTAATAACCCACCCAAAGCATCTTAATAGCACAAGGTTGCCTTCTCCATAGACAAGACTCAATTATGATCCAATCTGGGACAATCACCAGGACCAGAGATTTAGTCTTCCAAGCTTTCGGACTCATGCTGGAGCCCGTCCTGAGGGAACTTTTTTCTAACACATTCTGCTAGAGAGAAGTTCCCGAGGATTGGTTCCAGCACAAGTCTGAAAGCTCAGAAGAGTAAACCTCTAGTCCCGGTGACCAACCCAGATTGGATCCTGCAACATTATCTTGGGACACATATACTTGCCTTCATTTGTAAGACTCAATTTCAGTTTCCACAATGGTGTGGTTTAAATTGCTCCCGTACTTCTGTGAGCTAGATATTAACCCCCATCGTCCACTGTACATCAAGAATTTACCTGAATTACCAAGATGAAATTTAATCTGTGAATCACTTCTAAAAAAGCACTGTATCTTTATATGAAAGCCTATTTTAAAGAATGATTGGATTCAATGTGAACCATTCATCAGTATATGACCTAGAAGAGTTTGATCAGTATAAGAGTTTTTGTAGCAGTGGATTAAATTCTGTATTATTTCTTGTACTATATCATCTGCTGCTAGGGGATTGGTTCTTTGGGATTGTCATAATAGAAGTGGATAATTGTTACTGCTGGTCACACAATACCATGTTTACTCAAAAATAAGATCCTGTCTTACATTATTTTGAGCCCCGAAATAAGCACTTGGCCTTATTTTGGGGGAGGTCTTATGTTGGGGAGCATGGAGGCAAGATGAGGCTCCTCTTATCATCTTACCTGATTTCCAGCTCTGCGTTTAAATATTTTTGGGGAGGGCTTATTTTCAGGGGGAGGCTTATTTTAGCGCATGCACTCAAAAGCCCAATTGGGCTTATTATCAGGGGATATCTTATTTTGGGGAAACAGGGTACAGAAACATATAACTGCATGTGTGCAAAGGATATTGTAGGTACTAAATTTGGATTAATTTTCCCAATTAGAATCATAGTCATCCATTAGTCTGAATAACTTGCCATGCTTACTCTACCATTTGCAAGACTTCATTGACTGGTAGAAATATTGATTTCTGCACATTTCCCACTGCCTTCAGCAGCAGTTGATAACTAGTGCTAACCATAAACAGAGAAAAAGAGTTTGTTTGATTAATGGCAAGGTCGCCGTTTCTCACAAATGCCTTTTGGCTTGGTTTGAATGATGTTGCATGATGATACAAATAATACTTATAAACCAAAATGCCTTATATACATCTCACTTAGAGTTTATGATTTTTTTTAAAATGAAAAATAAACTGATCACAGAAATTAAGAAAATAAGGAAATATTCCCCAGTAGAGAACAGAAGTTTTTTTAATCATATTCCTGCCCAGCACCTTTTTTGTTATTATTGTTTCTGTCAACATTTCTTTTTCTTATTAATAAGGATTACGGATGGTATTCTGGGTTCATTCCAAATTATTCCACTGATGAGAGAGAGGGGGGGAGGGAGAGGAAGGGAAGGAGGGAGGGAGGGGGAGGGAGGGAGGGTGGGAGAGAGAGAGAGAGAGACTTTAAAATATAATTTACTGTCTATAATTTGTTTACCTCTTTTATGAGAATAAATGTATCCCTGTTGTCATATGGGGAGGCAAGAATGGGTAGGATTTGTAACAATTTTTTTTTAGTGACACTATCAAAAAAGTAACTTTTTGTTACTTTTTAAATAGTAGTAGGAGCAAGCCCAATACAACTTAATTTTCCTGGGTCTGTATTTTTTAAATATTCTTGTCATTCTATCTGTCTCTTCCTTTCTGGGTACATGAAAAGCACTGAAATTGCTTTTCTAAAACTTCACCAACGTTTCTCATTATATATTCTGAGATACAGAAAGGTTTTTTCTTTATGGATACATTCCCTAAAATATTCTTCTTTTCCTCTGACTCTCTTTCCACCTTTTAATATACCAGTTTTTCTTGGCACAGAAAAAAAGAAGCAGAACTTTACCCTAGACTGTTTCCTCACTATCGATTTTCCTATTTGTGGTTAAAAGTTAAGCACTAAAATGTATTCTTTTTCATGTTCTCTGCTATTCAGTTTCTTTACTGCTGTTCCTTTATTCATTTTAGAATGGACTAACTACCCCCATAGAAATAGGTTCCAAATTATTCAAAACCCTTGGCTATTTCCATTCATGCTTTCCCCTTGACAAAATGAACTTTGATCTAATAGAAGCTTTCATGAACAGAAGAGGGAAGAGCGGGCAATGGTGCTCCCTAGGTTGGATCTCTAGGGCATCACTAAGATCCCACAATCAGAGATTCTGTCAATTCAACAAAGACACTTGCTAGAGAAATGAAAACTCAAAATACTTTGGCTACCTAATGAGAAGGAAGGAGTCACTGGAGAAGAGCCTAATGCTGGGAAAGATTGAGGGCAAAAGAAGAAAGGGATGACAGAGAATGAGGTGGCTGGATGGAGTCACTGAAGCAATAGGCGTGATCTTAAATGGACTCCAGAGGATGATAGAGGACAGGAAGGCCTGGAGGAATGTTGTCCATGGGATTGCAATGGGTTGGACACAACTTTGCAACTAACAACAACAACAAGAGAAATGAAGATATTAGGAAAGGTAACCATTCATTTTCTTTGAACATTTAAAGGAACAAGTGAAAGGAATGGATATATCTAGAGAGAGAAATTAGAGAAATATAAACCACAGAGGAGGCCACTTGGAAGAAGGTTACGGAAGAGCCTTATACCTGGAGCTATGCCAATCTCCTCTCTTGTGAAAGGGGCCATCTCTAGCGTCATTAAGCCACTGAGCCACCACTGTTCTACAATCAGTTATGTACATTGTCAGGTTATGACAGAAGTCTCCATTGATACTAATGAAAGGATATTCACTGATTTATGAGGTTCATTAAACTGTATACTTTCTAGTGCAGTGTAGTCGAATTTTCCTATTACATTTGTAAGCAGTAAGGAATTTGTTTGCATTATTTATTGTTTGAAGTTTGTAACAGTACTTTGCTAATGTCTGTTTTCCAGAACATTTCAATTAGTGTCATCAAGCATATTCTATTAATTTAAGCAGCATAACAATATGCTAGAGAAATTGGTGCATATTAGGGAAATAAAGATAATCCAATGGATGTATATAAACAAGATGTAGTTTCTTATGATTGTACCATGTCAATGTAATGATTGTAATTAGCAGATTCTGGAGAAAAGATTGCTAAAATTAAAAATATGAATATGAAAAAATTAATATTAGTGTACTGCCTGGGCATAGGTCCTATTGACATCAGTGAAACCTGCTTCTGAATTGTCATGCATGGGGTTATATAAGGAATATTTTGGGGTAGGAAGTCTAAGACATCACTTACAAACTCTTTATCTCTTCTCCCCATTTCTTCAAGAGTAGAAACATTATTGAAGAATTTTTTTAAGAAAGCATTTGCTTTGTTTTAATCAGCAAATCAATGGAAATACATTCATGCCTATAATCAACAAAATGATGTGGACTGTTTTATGGATGCTGGATATCCATGAATTTTCCTTTTGTCTAAGGGACAAATATAATTTAAATCTGGTATTCCAGTTCAGCTACGTTATTCACAGTAAATCTTGTTATAATGATATACTGGCTCTACAGCTGCATTGCACAATGCACCTGTTACTGGTAAGCCATTTGCATAATACATGGATCTGTAAGTGAGAAAGAGTCTGGTAGAATATTTTAAAACTAACAAATTTTATTATAAAGCACAGGCCTTCATGAGCTGTACCACACAAAAGCTTATGTATTATAACATGTGTTAGTCTTCAAAGATGCTACCAGACTGATTGATTTTTGGCTACAATAGACTAAGCTGTCTGTTCTCTTAGACTGTTCTCTCAGACTGAACTATAGATAAGCAAAAGACCTGGATGTGAACTACACATAAACCCACAATAAGCTACTTGTTGCATGCTATATAAATCAGCCATTAGGTCTGAAATTGACATGCTGTGCCTGTGTGGGTGTTGTATTTGTAGTCATTTCTTTTCTTTAAAATAATATTTTAAAATAATATTTTAATATAAATATTAATTAAAAAAATAAAAATATTTTAATATATTTTTAAAAAATATTTCATAGAGGTTTATATTGGGTGGTGATGGCAGTGCAGAACTTTGCATGTAACAATCTCTCTATTGGTTAAAGAACAGAACAGATATAATCCACTAATCCTTAAAAATAATATTGATTCACCTCTATAATTTAAACAGGAGGATAACCTTATGGAGGATGTTGCCTGAGCCACAGCAAAAAAATAAATAAATCTTAGAAAACTATGACTTAGTTCTTTTATGAAACAAATGATTGGTTATCTGACAGGTTGAACTAATAAAACAATGGTGCAATGGAGCATGAAGTAAGCAAGGTTTTAAAAGTAACGTTAAGGAGGCTTGGCTTTCAATGGTTCTATCAAAAGGTTCCATTAAGGTTGACAAGTCTGAGCATCAAAACCATCTTTGCTGTAAAATGACATGAGCTTTTTTGAGACATAAATAGATTTATTCAAGGAGACACTGATAACATGTTCAGTGCCTGGTTCTTTTGTCAGCCTCTCAGCAAATGGAGAATTTTCAATTCATTTCCACTGCAGACACACAGAGGACTGAGCATCCCAGAGACACACAAATGCATGCTACAAATACAGGCAACTAGATTTTAACCAGCACACACAAAAAATCTCAAAGCCGGCAATGATACAGTTCAAAGAACACTGGTAAGATGGCCTTGCTGTTATTTTCTCTATTCGACTTCATAAAAAAAAAAAACTGTTCTTCAAACTGGCCATTTCACAATGCAAATAGAATGAAATACTTAGTTTCAAATGGTTTGTGATAAGCATGACAAACTGTGCTACAAATTATATGATACTTTTTTGATTGATGACTTAATAACATCTCTGTATCTATCTCTATCTATCTATCATCTATCTTTCTAAATTACATAATATACTGCAAATTATTTTATTTATTGTTTTGTTTATTTATTAAGCAAATTTATATAACCACCACAAGGAATTCTGGGAGGTATAAAAAGTAAAAATACAGCATAACTAAATTACTATTTAAAACACCGAACTACCATGAGATCCTGATAAAAATTCGTATCTCTTCACTAACCATACCATGCTAGTTAGCAACTTCCTGGCCCCAGTGACTGGGGGGGTGAAATCAGGTCTTCACTTTTTTTTTTCGAACACCAAAAGAGTTTGAACCATCTGTATTTCAATTTTCTGGTCTCCTTTACTTTGGAGAAAGCATCTAGACCTATTCTAGATAGGGCCATTATCTGTGAACTATGAAAAGAGAAAAACTATGCTGGTGAATAAGTCTCCTTGTGAGAAGAGAAATTCAAATTGTGAAAAAGCTCATGGTGTCATAGAGAAACTTATGCATTGTTGATCAGCAATTAAGATATGGAAAAGCATAATACATTTGGCCATCAACCCAACACAAATGAAAACAAAAAGCAGTCCAGATTTTTTGTTTTGTTTGTACTTTCAAGTTTAGCCTATATTACTAAGATTTTCAAGTAGTCTTCCATCCAAGTATAATCTATTTGACCCTACTTAGCTTCTAAGCTTAGACAAAAACAGGGAGTACTACCACCATCCCTGAAACAATTATACAAGTTTGATACAAGGAATTACAGAAATCTTTCCAAGAGCAAGAAGGTTAGAAAGTATCTCATTATCAGTTTTGAGCAAGAACATCTTAAACTCTCATTCTGGAACCTTTTCTGATCATACTCCTCAATGCAGGAAACAGCCTTATACAGAGTCAGTCCACTGGTTTTCCAATATTATTTTTCCCCCCTCATGATGGGATAATATGAATAACTTCTTAATGTAAGAAGAATATGAAGACAATATGAAAAGAAAGTCCAGTTGCCTTTTGGAAAAAGCATCTATGGATCAACCATGATCTGGATAACTGAAAATCTCCATGGACAACATATTTAAATAATCATTCTCTGTTTATTCCTTCTTGTATTTCTTGTTTAGTATATAATATACAATATAAAAGTTATTTATATTATTCTGGTCTATTGTATATAGTTCTGATCTTCACACCTCTGATATGCTATTTCAGAGATAGAATAGATCACAGGGGAAGGAAACCAAGATTATTATGGGTTGTATGGCTTCACTGCATGGAAACGCTACAGTTTTGGATGATTTTTTTTAAGCTTACAAAGAAGGCATATAACTGGAGATATAACTGCATTACTATTAATCTTTTCATCGTTCCTATCACCTATCTCCTCCCACTTATGATTGTATGAGTGTGGCCTTGCTGCTGGTATCCTTAAGATTTATATTGACTGTTTCCCTATGACTATCATTAAGTGTTGTACCTTATGATTCTTGACGAATGTATCTTTTATTTTATGTACACCGAGAGCGTATGCACCAAGACAAATTCCTTGTGTGTCCAATCACACTTGGCCAATAAAGAATTCTATTCTATTCTATTCTATTCTATTCTATTCTATTCTATTCTATTCTATTCTATTCTATTCTATTCTATTCTAAACATTCCATTCCATTCCATTCCATTCCATTCCATTCCATTCCATTCTATTCTATTCTATTCTATTCTATTCTATTCTATTCTATTCTATTCTATATATTCTAAGGATTGGCAAAAAAAACTACTGATCTGGAAGTGGAACATTCAAGGATTTTCCCAACATGATTCATCCATATCCCCCTTTTTAGAACATCACAAAGAAGATGAACTTTCAAAGAACTGATACACCACACACCATAGAGCCAGTTTGGTTTGGTCTGGAGAACATGTTACATATTCTAGTACCTAAGTAACATAGTTAATTGGTATGCATTATATGAAAACTGTGGACAATAAAAAGTTGTTCCCCTTCTCTTACATTATTATATTTCAATGTCATCTAGCTGAAAATAAATGCAGAAAAATAAAGGAGAGTACTTCTTTATACTACTCATGGCTAAATCACAGACGACCATGAGATGTGATTATGGCCATTCATTCAGATGGTTTTATAAAGCCATCTAAGTGCTAAGAGCTATCAGTATTTACTAGTTCTTATAACAATATAATATCTCCTGAACTGCAGGCAACCTAAATATTAGTTGCTATGAAACAGAAAAGGAAGATTGGTTTTCATGACCTTCCTGGATGCAGTGATTGTGCACTGAATTCCAAGCTAAATAACTGATCTAAAAAGCCTCTTCTTAAATTATTATTCCAAGTAATATAAACTACCTGTTTCCATGACTCCTGCTAATTATTAAAGTTCTTTCTAAATTGTAGCAATTTATCAAATTAAATTGTGTTATTTCATACTGTTCTCACATCCAAACCTGCAGACATGTTCCTATAACGTTCAATCAGATAATTAGACTGTATTTTCAGACACATAACATTTTGCCCTTGTTTATTGTCAAAAAAAATGCCTTGTCTGCTTCCAGATAATAAGTTGGACTGTCACTTAGCCATCTACGAATGAACACGCTTCTTCCATCTACAGCATATTTTGGGTCTCCTGCAGGATTTCGTCAGTAGAAAGAAGCAGAAACATTATTCTACAATTTCTGCTTCTCCACAGTATCAAAGATTCTTAATCCTCTGATTTTCTAAGGGGGTAGAACGGAGTGCAAAGAAAGTAGGAATAATATTCCTTCTTCTGGTGTTACTCTTTTTTCATCTCTTCTCCAAGGGATGAAAATAAACATGTGGGCTACAGTGCACGTTTTCCAAACAGCCATAGCTAAATACATGTTTCTGTAAATTAATCAGTCAATATATTTCATTTCCAATTGGCTCGAAGGGAGTTCCAATTCCAAACAAAGTATTATCACAGGTACTCATCAGTAGTGGGTTTCAAATCCCGGCACTACCGGTTCGCTATAGGTAGCACGCGGATGCACACACTCACTTTGCGAGCGAGCAGCGTTTCTGTGCATGTGCAAAGTGTTTTTGATGATGTCTGGGCGGGTGGGTGAAGCCTTCCGGCACTGCCTCTACCAGTTTGCCCGAACCAGGGACCAACCCACCATTGGTACTCATCATGTTTATCTTCCAAGAAAGTTTATGGAGCTTATTTGAAATAAGTGAACTGGAAATAAGGAAGTGAATTGGAAATTGGAAATTGGAGCCTCCTACAGATAGTCCTCAATTTACAACAGTTTGTTTAGTGATAGTTCAAAGTTACAATGGCACTGAAAAGAGTGACTTGTCTTTCACACTTATGACCATTGCAGCATCTCCATGGTCATGTGATCAAAATTCAGATGCTTGCCAACTGACTCATATTTATGGTGGTTGTGGTGTCCCAAGTAATGTTATCCCCTTTTGTTTCCTTCTGACTAGCAAAGTCTGTAGTACAGTGGACTAAAGCACTGTTATTAACAACTGCTGCTTGCAATTACTGCAATTACTGCAAGTTCAAATCTCACCAGGCTCAAGGTTGACTCAGCCTTCCATCCTTTCAAAGGTAGGTGAAATGAGGACCCAGACTGTGGGGGCAATAAACTGACTTTGTATAAATATACAAAAGTATGAAGGCTATTGCTTAACGCATTGTAAGCCGCCCTGAGTCTTCGGAGAAGGGTGGCATATAAAGTAAAGCAAAAAAAAAAAAAAGTCAATGGGCAAGCCAGATTCACTTAACAACCGTGTTAGTAACTTAACTTCTGCAGTGATTCACTTAACAAATGTGGTAAGAGAGGTTGTAAAAATGGGGGGGGGATCATTTTAAAAATGTCTCACTTAGCAACAGAAATTTTGGACTCAATTCTGATCGTAATCAAAGACTACCTGTAGTTTCCTCTGTTTATTTTTTTTTTTAATTCAAAAAATACATTTAAAATTGGCAGGAATATGGACATTCTCTGAGCGACCAAATAGGCCTCAAGTGAACATTCTGCACTTTGATATTATTTGTGTAATACTGTTGTGACATCACTACAGCTGCTACCAGTCACATATGAAAAGGCAAGCAAAGAAAGAGGTATATGCATGCAACTCCTATCCCTGCATAGTTTTAAGAGATAAGATAAGATTCAGTATGAAATCTTATACATGCCTGAAATAAGGAATTATGTGAATCCTTATTTTAAAAATGAATTTACCGGTATTTTTGAATTAGATATATAGGATCACTCTGTTAATCCTCGTGACTTTAAGCAAATAGAAGAACTGAAAGATTGGGTTTTAATTTGTTTTTCATCTTAGATCACATTCATGATTATTAGCCTGTCTCACTCAACCAAACTTCAGAGTCAATTAAATAATTCTTTACATTTTTCTAGGTCCCAAGTAATGAATAGTGTTACTCTTATTCCCATTAATCTACCATTAAAGAAACATTACATTACATCAGTGGTGGGTTGCCCCCAGTTTGCACCAGTTCTATAGAATCGGTAGTAAAACAGGCGGGAGGCCCCGCCCACTAACCCTGATGTCATGAAAATGCTTATGTGCATGCGCAGAAGAGCACGCACACTCGCGAGCACGTGAGAGCATGCGGCCCCGTTGCGAACCGGTAGTAAAGGTAAGTAGAACCCACCCCTACATTACATTGCATATGCTTAAGCAATACAGTTAGCTTACTTCGACCATTAATTTTGTAAAATAATATGCAACGTTTTACAAACAGTTTACATGTTTATATTCTCAAAGGCTTTAATGAAAAGAAATGGGTATCAGCTTTCTATTCTTTCTCCAAGACTGAAAGAAATGTTTGTCCACTAATAAAATGATTTACAATTGTACACCCAGTAGAAATGTTTCACTATAACTGAGTAACTGAGAAAAAAGAGATAATTTCTTTTAGCAGGCTGTTTTTGTTAAGCTGAGCAACAATTGTCAGGTATAACAGGGTTATCCATCATTGTGATTTATTCATCTCTCTTCTTTTTCTGATTAACTGTACTCTTATTTCTCATATTCTTTCATCCACACTGTATTCAGAATCTGAACAGTTCAAATACGATAAGATAATCATGCTACTTGTGAAAAACAGAATAGACACATAGTTTAAAAATATACAGTAAGAAAGCAATTTTATTCACACTTGGCTAGAAATTAGTCCTGTTGAAAGCAGTGGTGCTTATTTATTCATAGATATATATAGGTCTGCGTGTAAATTTTTGAACTCAGTATTTCATTATATTTGAGCCCACTGAAACTAAATATTCAGTTAAAATTGTTCAAAACACCTTATGCTGAATAACAAATTAATCAACACAAATATGGAATATATAACTCAGGGCAAAGTGTTTTCCTTTAGTCACAGATGCAATGATGAAAGAAGCAACTGTGTTTTCAGTGTTGAAGAACAGTCCTGCCAAAAGTAGATTAGGAGCCTCTGGGAGATTTCAGAGTGATTTGCAAGTACATAATAATATTTCAAGTGTATAAAATAGTATCAGTTCAGAACTAATTCCTCATTTTGTTGATAATGAAGAGAGAAGAAAAATAATACAATGTTGACATTTTTGAAATGAAATGCATCTAGCCATGGTGGCATGTTCCTATAATGGAGGGAAAAAGCCAGGCCACAGACCTTCAGAAATGCACTGGGATCAAGACCCTGACCTACAATAGGCCCAGGCAACGTTTGAAGAGACCAGAACAGGGGTGGTATTGAGCCAGTTCTATCTGGTTCAGAACTGGTAACGGCGGCTGCGGAGGCTCTGCCCACCCGCCTGGATGTCATCACGTCCCGTTTTTGATGCTCTGTGCATGCACATTTGCAAACCGGTAGCGAAGGCAAGTGAATACCATCCCTGGACCAGAAGGCTCCCATTGTGGGGAACAGACAGTTCTGCTACCCTGGTAAAGTCACCAAAGTAGCCCAACCTATTTTTTCAAGCATTTGGGGGTAAGGTTTGACTAGAAATGGAATGGGAAGAGTTAGCCTCTTTCTTGTTCTCTAATTTGCACACACATGCCACTCACACACGCAAAATTTTGCTTCTGATTATTAAAGTAAAAAAATATTATTTTGCTGCTCTAGTCTTTCAGGTTTAATATTTATCGGGCTGGGGGGGGCGGTTTCCCCCTTTATGTTAATGTCCTGGTGTGGAAAATCCATAATACTCAATAATTCTTGAGGTTATATCTGAAATTACTTAGAATGAAAAGAATTGATCTGCTTTCATCATTTTAAATACTGAATTATCCTTTGGAAGACAACTCTTTGTTTTCCCTTCAAGAGCCCACAATGATTACTGCCCCTAGTAACAGAGTTGAAAAGCAATAAAATATACAATAAACAATACAGGATAATTCATATTTTCTTCTGGAAATGACAACAATTTCTTTTTTAGAGGAATGGCAGACTTTTTAACCTGGAAACTATTCAAGGACTATAATTCTGCACTAGTAATTGCACAACATCAGAGATTTGAAAACAAGTGTTAGATTTTACCTTTTATAGTAATGACAAACTTCTATGATGGGATAGGTATTTTTATTCTTAGTATTATCAATGATTTTTTCTAATTAAATATTTTTATTTGATTATTATTTATTTCTAAGTTTTTTGAAAAAGCTTTAAAATGTTAGATGGCTATAAGTTTACTTTTATACTTAAAAGTAAATCATACTTCAAAAAATGTCATTTAATTTTATACAAGTTGTAAATCTCTTCTTTCTTTTCCTCCTTTTTCTTGTTTCTTCGCTGTACCTTTCAATATCTGAAAATAAAATCAAATATACATAATTTACAGATAGTATCTAGAATGCCTGAATCTTCCTTCTTCTACCTTCTCGTGAAACATGAAAGCTTAGGTAAGATTCTCAATTTAGGATTGGATAGTTATAGCAATATATATGGGAGCAACAACTGTAACGATTGTTATCTGTAACCATAATGATTATAATAATGTAATCATAAACTGTAATCACAATCTCATCAAAGGAACAGAATGTAAATCCAACTTTAATGAGACATGAAAGCTAAAATAAAAGAAAAAATCAGTGTTAGACAGAGAAATAAATCACAGATCCAATATTGGGGAGTGATAAGAGAATTGATTTTCAAAGGACTTCTTCAAAAAGGCCAATGCTATGGATTACCAATTCTGAGAAATTACCAAATAGTTAACAGTTCAGTGGTGGATTGCCCCTGGTTCTGACCGGTTTGCAAGAATTGGTAGTAAAACCGACGGGAGGCTCCACCCCCTGGCCCAGACGTCATCATAAGTGATCTGCACATCTGCAGAAACTTCTGCGCATGCACAGAAGAGTGTGCGCGAATGAGCAAAGCAAGGGTGCGCACACGGGCATGATGCGAACCGATAGTAAAGGTAAGTAGAACCCACCCCTGTAACAGTTACTATAGAAGAGAATATATCTAGCTCAGAGTTGAACTGTGAAGTCTGTAATTCTCTTCTAACCTGGTTGTTTGCTTGCAGATGTTTCATTACCCAACTAGGCAACACAAATAATGTTCATGGGTAATGAAACATCTGCAAGAAACAACTCACATTGACATTAACACTAACAATGTTAATGGAAACATTGTGATGAGAATGACAGGAATCTAAACTGATCTTCTTAAGAAGCTTTCCTTCAGATAGTTACAAATTAAAATGGTTTTCTTTTAATATTTCAATATTTAGTTATATTATCTTCATTACCGGAAATAAAATTCCTAATTTTAAGCATTGTAAGAAAAAAGATACAGCGCTAAAATAGATAATAAAGATATGCATTATGCACAGACAAGAAGAGAATGACCTGAATATGAATTGAATTGATAATACTACTCAGTATTAAAAAAGATCATATATAAAAGAATAAATTTAACTTTCAGAATTTGATTACATGATCTTTATAATACTGCCCTGCTACAACAATATTTGTCTGAATAGATAATGCAGATATGAATTATTCATATAGACAAAGAGCAACTCAACTAACAAGATCCACAATACAATTATGCTATCGGTCAAACTAAATATTGCATTTAATGGAATGGCATTCAATCACATAACCGTGGTCATAGAGAGGAAATAAATTAGCTACTTTATTGTATAAAGACCCTCCCACATTGTGTGGCACATACTCTTAGAAAACAATTTTATTTCACACAAATGAGAGCATTTTTAAAGTCCTAACTGCAGCATGGAGGAAGTGATTTTTTTTTCCTAAAGTAAATTTGTAAAAGGGTCTGGTCTGATCCCCATAATTATCTCCCTCCCTCAGAAATATATGTTTAAAGTCTGATATATTCAGACTTTAAAATTCAAGTGTATAACTTGAATTTTGAGCCTGAAGTGGACTCACAATAGTTTCATTTTAGTAAACATACTAATCAGGGAGAGAAGCAACTTAGAACTAAGGAGAAATTTCCTGACAGTTAGAACAATTAATCAGTGGAACAACTTGCCTCCAGAAGTTGTGAATGCTCCAACACTGGAAATTTTTAAGTTGGCTAACCATTTGTCTGAAGTGGTGTAGGGTTTCCTGCATAACAAGAGGCTTGGACTAGAAGACCTCCAAGGTCCCTTCCAACTCTGTTATTCTATTCTACTCAAAGAGTAAAAAAGAAAATGTGTCCTTGATCTTATTATGCCTGTTAGAGAATAAATCATGTAAAAAGATCCCACTCTGGCATATCAAGAAAAGCATCAGGTAGGAAGTAATGTGAACAATGTTTATCTTGTATAAGTAATAAAATGCAGCCACTATCCTGAGTATGACACAGGCATTAGCAGAATCTAGCTGACTGGAATTCAGATGGAAACTTGAAAAAACATTCTAAAAGACGACAATTGTCCAGAATTTATACATTGCTGTCAATGAAATTACATGAACATATCTGGGTAAACCCCAGGAATCATACATAACTGGAGTCTACATAGGGTCAGAGAGACTATGCTGGATTAGATTGATCAAGAATTCTATGGCATTTAAATAAAACAAAGAGGCTTGACGGCATAGCACTCAAGTGACCAAATGACCATCATGACATCACAATTCAAATCCCTGGACTTCCATTCTGGGATTGAAAAGGGCAGGATTTGCATTGTGTTATTACTCCATGCATATCATTGCTGTCAAGCTTCAAAGGTGCTTTTGCTATTGCAACTATTATCGCTTTTCCGCTTGCCAAAGAACTATGGGTGGGGGAGGGAAGGGAGAGATAGAAAACAGGTCCAGATATCAACGTGTCAATGTGAGAACCAAGGGCATTTCGGCAAGTGTTTTCCAGAGCTAAAAGACTTTCTCACAACAATACCAGGAGTCTCCATTGGACAATGTGGCCTGGTCTAATTGGGGGGAGGGAGAACCTGAACTTTAACTATATAGGTTTACACGGAAATTGTTAGATCTGGTTTTGCTTCATTCGTGCCGAAGTGATATACTCAATAAAGTTTTGCATCAAGAGATCGTATTTTTTCCATTGTGCTTGCTTAGGTTGAGTTTTTCAGTTGAAACCTTGACAATTGCTTTTTAATCATTGTGGTTATTTGCACAGACTCATGTTTTATAGAGTCAATAAAGAGAACTTGATTGAATAAATGAACAGATATGCATATAAACTCAATTCATCTTGAAAAATCAGAATTATGTACTTAAAAACAGAAGCAGAGGGAAACGGAAGAGGCATGAAAGCATTAACATGTTAGGGATGGGAAATATATTAAGAGAGGATATGTGAATAGAAATTAAATAAAATCTTCAACTAAAAGATGAAATAAGAGACTTTTCTGACATAAATTTTTTGAAAGGTACTTGATCTGAAGAGAGAGGCTCAGTGAAAAGAAACATGCCTTCTTTGGCATAAATGCTCTCAAAAACATTTGTTTCAGAGATACAAATTAATATTTTTGTCAGATGAGAAATGTATTATTTTGGTCAACTGCTAGCCTAAATATGAGCTTCTTTCAAACAAACTCTGCAAACAATTACATTTGTCGTTTGCCTTTCCCTAATATAATTGGGGAATCAATAGCAAATAAAAGGTAGTTCTTGGCTTAGAATCACAACTGAGCCCAAAATTTGCACTGCTAAGCAAGTTGTTAAGTGAGTTTTGCCCCATTTTACGACCTTTTAGTCACAATTGTTAAGCAAATCACTCCAGTTGTTAAGCAAATAATGTGGTTGTTAAGCGAATCAGACTTCCCTCATTGTCTTTGCTTGTCAGAAGCCAGGTGGGAAGGTTACAAATTGTGATCGCATGACCCCCCGGGATCAGTGCAACAGTTACAAAAACATGCTGGTCTCCAAGTGCCCAAATTTTGATCACATGATGATGGGGATGCTGCAATAGTCTTATAACTGTAAAAAACGGTCATAAATCACTTTTCCAGTGGCATTGTAAATTTGATTGGTCACAAAACAAATGGTTGTAAGGACTACCTGTATTTGTTTCTCAGGGTTGAATTATGGGAACCTTATTGTTCTCTGAGCTTGGTTGTTTTTTTACAGACATTTCATTACCAAACTAAGAAATATCATCAATACACAGGGCATAGTTAGAATTTATGTATCATTTCAGATATTGAAAGAGGAGTTTGGGTTGTCTATGGAAATTCTCAGCCATCCAGGTCATGGTTGTACCAAAGGTGCTTTTTCAAAATGCAACTGGACTTTGTTTTTCCTTTTTGGAAGGCCCAGTTGGGATAGCCGCAAGTTCTAAGGCTTCCTTGATGTGTTTTAGTTCTTCTTCTTTTTCCTCCCTACTGGTAGGCAAACTTTCAACCTGGTTGTGTTGGGTTCTGATCATTCCCATTTTGTGTTCCAGTGGGCGTAATAAGGTGTATGAGGCATAATATTATATTAACAATGACATTAACAGCAGAGGTAGTATTCAGCCGGTTCTGACCGGTTCTGGGGAACCGGTAGCAGAAATTTTGAGTAGTTCAAACCGGCAAATAGCACCTCTGACTGGCCCCACCCCCATCTATTCGCTGCTTCCCGAGTCCCAGCTGATGAAGTCCCAGCCGATCAGCTGGGTCTTCTTATGTTGCCTTGCACATGGAGCTGGAAAGCAGGTTAGTGGGGTGGGGAGGGAATAGAGATTTTACAGTATCCTTCCCCTGAAGTGGAATGGAAATGGAGATTTTGCAGTATCCTTCCCCTGCCATGCCCACCAAGCCATGCCATGCCACCAAGCCACGCCCACAGAACTGGTAGTAAAAATTTTTGAAACCCACCACTGATTAACACTAATGATAAGATACAAGCACAGAACTAAAGCTAACTGTTAGAGCCATGTTCTCCAGCTCATTGCATGCAGGGGTTTTGGTAGCCTGTATGTAAAGTGTTTCACACTCGATATAATATGATTGCAGAAAACCAATAACAATTGAATTGGGTTTTGCTTCGGGGCCTGGATAATCAGAAGCCACCTTTATCCTTTTTATCAGCAGATGGGTGCACTTTGCTTTTGTCCCTGTCATACAAAGCTGCTGTAAGGATTAGTAGGTCACTTTTGTGAAGGTAGTGCCCTTATCCCTACATTGAAAGATCAGCAGCGCTGACTGTTTCAAAGCTTTTCCCAAGTAATCTCATACGACAGTTGTTGTCTCTTGGGAAAGCTAAAATGACTTGCATTTTAGACATACTGCTCACCTTGCATTGAAATGGACCTGAACTTATAAGAAATACAAAAAGTTTCCCTTCTTTGATTGTTAAAGATGCTGGAAGAATCATCTCATGAAAGGAAAATTATATTAGGATGTTTAGGGAGCAAGACTTTGAATTGCAGCAATAAAGCTACATTACCAATAACACAGCAAGCATTCCACTTTAGAAAATCTGTTCCAAAAACAGATATTTCACCAAGTGTTCTAATTTATATTTTTCAGTGTGGGTTTATAGAACCCCATTACAGAGGACTGATACATATATCAAAATTAAAGAAACAATTTGGGATTGAGAAAAAAAAATTGGAATGATGCTAATGAATTGGGAAAAAATAGGGAGATAAATTTAGTTCTCTGCTTTCATAGTTGAAAAGCAGAATAACAGAATTTGAAAAGATATTGTAAAACAACAGACATACTAATTTCTGGATTTGTGCCATCTTTTCACATATATCCCTCTCTTTGAAGCTAAGGATAGGTTTGTGGAAGCCTAGCATAGTATTTAGCCCCTAGCAGGATTGCTATCTTTTATCCAATGTATCATCTCATTCCTTTTATGCTTCACTTGCACTTATCATTTATTGTTGAACAATAGTTTCATAGAATAGTCTCACATCTGCATCAGATCAGGATGATCTCAAATAAATGATATGTGAAGTATAGATTTGTAGCAACAGAGCTAACGTTTAGCATAATACCTTTCAGGATAGGCTGACACTGTAGCCAACACTACCAATTTTGCTTGCTAAATACAAAAGTTTCAGGCTGTGAACTATTCAAAATCATTTATACTTTGCACTTTCATCAAAGGAACAAAATTCTTCTCTATACGTGTTTAACCAGGCAATATCCTCCATAAGGATCTTGAGCGGGAGGGAATATATATTTTGGGTATTTTTGAACTATTTTTTCTCTTGGATGCACTGAGAGCAGGTTGTAAGGAATAATTTTAAATAAATGCTTGTTACTTAAATAAATAACAAAAAAATATAAACAAAAGTAATACCACAGGCTATCTGAAAAATAGATTAGCCCTGGAACTGTATTTTTGGATAGCCAAAAATACTTGAGTAAAAAGGAAGTCTTCATAGGTTGTTGCAAAGAAGATGGTGCTGAGGCCAACTGAACGTTCTCAAGAAGAAAATTCCATGATTCACATGTTGCCATTGAAAAAGTCCATTCTTAACTGAACTGAATCACCCTCTGAGACCATGAACAGAATGTCTTCACCAGATGATCTTAGTGCCTGAGTTGGAAGATATTGGGACAGGCAATAATTTAAGGACTTGACTTCTAAGCTGCTTGTAGCTTTATAAACTAATATCAGTTTCTGAAATTGGACTTGCTAGCCTGCAGACTCCCAGTATAGTGTGGGGGAGGGTTTCAGAATAAATAGCCCCATTTAGTTACCCCATTACCCAAATTAGACAGCTGTACTCTCATCTAGAACAGAAAAGAATATTAATAAATGGATGATAATTGTTCAAAACTTAAGGATCTAGGAAGCCTCACTTCAAAGTAATGCTCATTGGCCATTCCTAATAATCCTATCCTACATTTAATAAGATCCTTAGTGGTGCTATGGTTAAAATGGAATATTGCAGGGTAACTCTGCCCACTGCCAGGAGTTTGATCCTGAGAGGCTCAGATTGACTTAGTCTCTCATCCTTCTGAAGTCAGGAAAATGAGGACTCAGATTATTGGGAACAATATGCAGACTCTGTAAACCCCTTAGAGAGATCTGTAAAGAGCTGCAGGGTGGTATATAAGTTTAAGTGCTATTGCTATCGTTATTAGTGGTTTGATTTCAAAGATCAGAGATGCTTGCTGCAAGTGGGTTCATGAAAATTGTAGGCCATAGTTATCCACACTAAACTATGAAAACATATCTGCAAACAATGCTATAGAGCACTGCACACCAGACAACTAGACACAAGAACAGTTTTTTTCCCGAAAGCCATCACTCTGCTAAACAAATAGTTCCTTCAACACTGTCAAACTAGTTATTAAGTCTGCATTACTATTAATCTTCTCATCGTTCCCATCACCCATCTCCTTCCACTTATGACTGTATGACTGTAATTTTGTTGCTGGTATCCTTACGATTTATATTAACTGTTTCATAATATGATTTGATTGCTTATTTGTTCCCTTTGACTATCATTAAGTGTTGTACCTTATGATTCTTGACAAAGTATCTTTTCTTTTATGTACATTGAGAGTGTATGCACCAAGACCAATTCCTTGTGTGTCAATAAACTTGGCCAATGAAGAATTCTATTGGCCAATAAAGAATTCTATTCTATTCACACTTGGCCAATAAAGAATTCTATTCTGTTCTGTTCTGTTCTGTTCTATTCTGTTCTATATGATTCTGAAGTATAAAAATAAAATTGTAAATGTAGTCATTCAATCCATTTAAAAAGCATGAGTAAAGTAGCTATTTTAGAAAAAAGTTAACTACAAAATAAAGCATGAAATTGCTGAATTCACATATATTGAAAAGTTTCAGACTATTTCAGAAAGCCTCCACAAATAGAATGGACTTCTTTGCTTTTGATTTCTAATTTTATAAGATAAATATTAAATATTTATGAAAACTTTAACCTCATGGCATTATTGTATCTTGGATAATTTCTATTAAAGTCAACAAAAATTATTTGAGGTGTACAGCCAAATTATTATGATATAGTGCTAATTTAGGTGTTGTAAAATCACAAGCCTGATATGTTTTCAGCAGCATAATGCATAATGTGCTTTAATTTGTGTTGTTTATTTGGAATCCATAAAATATTTACCCATTCAAGTCTTTAAAACTCAGATAAATCAGTCACTTTAACAGGTCATAGAACTTCTCTTGAATCATAAAAATGGTATTTTAACCAAGAGTGCTAAACATCACAGGCCACTTATTCTATGTTCAAAACAGAATTCTACAGAACTGTGATAATCTTACTCAATGATTAGAACAAAGTTACATTTCATTCCAAATGGATGACAGTAACAACCAGTATATAGTGAAATTATATGTACCCTTATTTAATGCATGTAACAACATTATAACACAAATGATATAGCTACATTTTACTTATTGAACTAAAAATATTTTTCATCAAGGTCTGCCAAATCAAGATGTCACTGTATTTGTAATATTAATAACCAGGTTAGAGAAAGTAAATGTAAATATAGAATACACTGAAAATAATTTGCAGCACATAAAATACAAGTAAGTATCATGGTTTTTTGTCTACTCACTGAACTTGATAAATAATTTGTGATTCTTATTTCTTGGCTATATTCTCTGCTGTCACAAATTATTCTAAATCATTCTGAATTATCTGCAGTAATCTTTTATAAGTTTGGTACACTAAGAATGCAAATTATTAATTCCTTTGAAAACATGGTATCTATTTTACAATTGACTGGATAACTTAGAACGTAGAAGAGCAAAATAGGAAATAGTAAATCAATAAAAAACAACGAAGCACTTATGAACTAAAGGAAAATACAGTATGTTTTAGCCATAAAATTAAAGTCAAAGAAAGCAAAAACAGAAATCACAGAAGTGCTTTGAGGAGAAGATAACATATTTTGATGGCAAGCAATAAATTAGAGTTTCCACGATTTTATAGAGTCTTTCATACCAATTTATGTAACTTGTATAGCATTGGGACTAATTAGGGCCTATTTTTCTCCCTGTGCATGTCAATAGTGCTTTCAAATTCATTTTGGATATTTTCTGTCTAGGATCAATTCCTCCTGTTTGTTGTTGTACAAATGTGTCAAAGGAAAAGGCTTCATCAGTCTTCATTTGCTCTGTTTATGCTGCAGCCCATATGCAGATCTTCCCTGAGGATTAATCTTAATCTCTAAATCAAATCTCAGTGCAAAATAAAATTTAGGATAAGGTTATCAAGCTAAAAATCATATCACAAGTACTATTTAGTTTTAGTCTAACAGTTTATTGCATGCTATTTACAGATTACGTTATATTATATGTATATTTTATTAATACATTTAAATCCTATATTTTCTCTGGTTGTTCAAGGACTAAGCATTTTATTCTTACAGTTAGCTAAATTGTGGGCTAAGAGATAATGACTTACCCAAGGTCACCCAATGAATTCCATTATCAGATAAGCATTTGAATTTAGGTCTTCCTAGTCCCAGGCTTAGACTTAACCACTAACCGCAGTGCCTCTTTAAAAGAATTCTAAGCCAATTTTGATGAACAAAATCATCGCCAAAAGCAAATTAGGTCCTTTTTCTACATAGATAATTGAATGTTGAAGCTGAGTTCACTTTTCTTACCTTCCAGGGAGATGCCTATTCACTGAATGTAAATAATTATGATACTGATAGGCTGTTTACATTTAGCATAAAATGTAAACAGCCAAACTCTATCAACAGTTGGGAAAGGTATGTGTAAATTTCATATTGCCCTGAAATAATCTTTGATTAAAGTAACATCCTCTTCTCAGTCATACCACATGAAGACCAATCAGATATGGAGCAACTTCCAAAATCATCCCAGTTTTCCAAGAAAAAAATCCAGTTGCAGAGCGAATGAAAGTGCAGAACTTTCAATTACACAACTCATTGTTAAAGCTGTGTACTAAACATAGCACATGTCTCCCAAACACTTATTGGCTACAGGTCCAAAGCATGCCTACTGCTACTTGTCTGGGCAATTTCTTAAGTGTCTGTGTTATCTTTATTTTATTTAGTTTTGATATTTTCACCTTTATAAGATCCATGCTTCCTGAAATATAGCTAGATATTTCTTATTTTGCCAGGGCTAGATAATACAATACATAAATATTGTGTTTCTTTCAATACTTTGTAATTTAAAAACACTTTGTAACAAAGTGTTGGCTTGTTTCCAGTGCAGTTGGGCGGACTGGCTGAGAGAAAGTTAGCGCCGGGCAAGTTTACTTATTAAAGTATTAAAGTCCTACAGAGGCTTTTCCAAACCCCCCCCAAAACTAGAACTGTCATTTAAAAAAAAATCATAATTTGATGTTTTCTCACTGCAGTTTTGTTTTCTGATTTCATGCCAATGCCCATTTTCTCTCATTAAGTCTTTAAAAACTCTATTAAATATCAATATCACCCTATCTATTATTATTAAATCTTTCATTAATAAAAATAATGCTCTCATGGATGACAAGATTCATCAAAACATTACCTCAAGAATAATTGACCATTTATACAGAAAATTCAACTCATTTATTTTAATACATTTATAAAAGATTTTTTGCCCTTCTTGGAGGAATTCAGACATCTATCTGGGTTTATGCATACACTGTTTTATTTCAAAAGCTTATATGCTTTCTGACATTTAAGATGCCTGCCAGTCATGTTTCACAAGGTTGAGAGTTTTGACTACAATCTGCAACTGACAGCCTTACCATTTTGTAAGATGTGCCCACCCAGTGATCCCAGAATGTGGTTGTGCTCTGCAGGGACAACCCAAAGTCATTACTAATTTGTAATGTTTGATGTAATACAAGAGGAACATTATTAAATAGATGTGAGCAATCTCTACACACATTGTTAGGAGCTTTTATGTCAGTATTGACTCCTGCAGTTATCTTGGCAAGTGATTTTGGAAGTGGTTTGCCATTACCTTCTTCCTGAAGCAGAGAGAAAGTAACTGGCCCAAGCTAGCTAGCTTTGTGTCTAACATGAATTTAGAATTCACAGACTCCCAGTTTCTAAAACAGGTTCTTATATACTTTGACAATATTAAATGTAAATGAAATCAAATTTATTTTTTATTCCAGCTATGCCAGGGGTGAAATGCTCCCAGTTCAGACCGGATCGTCCGATCCAGTAGCGATGGCTGCGGGTGGTTCGGAGAACCGGTAGCAAAAATCCCTGCCCCCCCATGCCCCGCTGAGCTGCACAATCATCAGAGGCTTTTACAAAAAATTAAAAGCATTTTTTCTACAACCTCTTCAGCCAAAAAATGCTTTTAAAAGTTAAAAAAAAAAAGCCTCTGATGATCCCGCGGCTCAGCTGGGATCGTCAGAGGCTTTTAAAAGGATTTTTTCTACAACCTCTTCAGCTGAAGAGGTTGTAGAAAAAAATGGTTTTAAAAGCCTCTGACGATCCCAGCTGAGTTGCCTGATTGGCAGAGAGTTTTAAAAGTATTTTTTTTTCAACCTCTTCGGCCCAAAAGGTTGTAGAAAAAATGGTTTTAAAAGTAAAAAAAAAAGTTGGCCACACCCATCCAGTCACATTACCCCCCTCGCCACCACGCCATGGCCATAAATTTTACATTTCACTACTGAGCTATGCCCATCCTCACCTCCCTTGCAAACTTGAACCTCTATTCTAAATCCTATAAGGGGCAAGGTTGTAACTTTTCATTCCACTTGATGTTGAAGACTTTTTTAAAAAAACAACAACATATATGTGCTAGTTCTGCTGTTGCAAATGGAGATCTTGATGATGGGACACCTGGCAACCAGTTGTAACTGCGAATAAGTTGTCAAGCATCCAGATCACTATCACATAACCACAAAGGTGCTGGTACAGCCAGAACTCTGAGGGTCAGACATAATCACCATTCATTCAGCCTTCTGGTAACTGGCAACAGTCAATGACTGAATATTTGTAGGTCAAGAACAATCATATTTATATATGTCAGCCCTTGGAGAGATGCCAGGTTAGCTCCACAAGTTATACTAGAACTATGTATTATTGAAATGATTTCCAAATTTGGCAATTTCAAATTATGGGACTTCAACTCCCAGAATTGCCAGCCTGTATGAAACAGAATGTATGAAGGGATGTATGAAGGGATGAATTTATGAAGGGATGCAGTGGCTCAGCAGCTAAGACACTGAGATTGTCAATCAAAAGGTCGGCAGTTCATCGGTTTGAATCCCTAGTGCCATGTAATGGGGTGAGCTCCCGTTACTTGTCCCAGCTTCTGCCAACCTAGCAGTTCGAAAGCACGTAAAAAATGCAAGTAGAGATGAATATTTTGCCTAGAATGTTGTATTTGTTTCAGACAATTCCGATAAAGTTGGACAAGGATTTCTTTACAGATTTGAATAAAATGATATTGAAATACATTTGGCAAGGGAAAAAGGCAAGAATAAAAATTAAGTTGTTACAAGATGCTAAAGTGAGGGGTGGTTTTGGTTTACCTAACTTTGAATTATATTATCAAGCAGCTAGTTTAATGTGGATTAAAGAATGGGTAACACTGAAAAATACTAGACTATTGAATTTGGAGGGACATGATCTGTTGATGCCTTTTTATGGTACAAAGGAACTAAAATACAGGGGTATTTTAGAAGACATCAGATACGTGAAGTGTTGCTTTTGAATTGAGAGAGGATTAAAAAATACCATTATTTGAAGATTCCAGTCTGGGTATCTACAATTGAAGCTTTTTCATATCCAGTGATATTCAAAAGGGAATAAATTGTTAGATATAGTGAATTATTGGATGAAAAGGGTGAACTTAAATTAAAGCAAGACTTAGAAGATCAGGGATTCAAGATGGATTGGTTTTCATATATGCAAATATTTTCTAGATATCGAGAAGATCTCAAACAAGAAGGTTTTTATAATGCTTTAACTACCTTAGATAAGATGTTGATGGGCTCTGATGAGCCTGGTGGCGCAGCAGACTAATAGCCTGTTATTATCATTCAGCTGCCTGCAATTACTGCTAGTTCGAATCTCCCCAGGCTCAAGGTTGACTCAGCCTTCCATCCTTTCTAAGGTAGGTAAATTGAGGACCCAGTTTGTGGGGCAATAAGCTGACTTTGTGTAAAATATACAAAAGGATGAAGGCTATTGCTTAACGCATTGTAAGCCGCCCTGAGTCTCCGGAGAAGGGCGGCATATAAATCAAATAAATAAATAAATAAATAAATGTAATTAAAAAGTTATATGGACACTTGCTAGAGGCAAAATTGGAAGAAGAACAAGTTAAAGAGTCAATGATAGCATGGGGAAAAAATTTTGATTATAGTATTGATTTAGAGAAATGGAAAAAATTGTGGTCACATAATTATAAAATGACAATGTCTACAGCATATAAGGAGAATTTGTATAAGATGTTTTACAGGTGGCATTTACCCCCGACGAGGATAGCCAGAATGTTCAAGAACAAATCGGAGAAGTGCTGGAAGTGCCATTAGACCCCAGGATCCTATTACCATATGTAGTGGACATGCGTAGAGGAGATTTTGGACTAAGATACACACATGGTTGGAAAAAATGACAAAAAGACACATTGACCTTAAACCAGAGATATTTTTATTAGGGATCTTACCAGAGACATTCAACAAAGAATTACAATATTTGATTGTGAATATATTAACAGCGGCTAGAATTGTATTTGCAAAAAACTGGAAAGGAGAGAAGATGATTACCGATGAAGAAATTATTAAGAAAATGTTAGACTGTGCTGAAATGAGTAGATTGACATTTGAAATAAGAGAACAGGAATATAAACAATATTATTTGATATGGGAACTATTTTATCAATGAATAGATAATAAAGCATGGAGATGAAATATTATATATGAAATGAAATGAAATTTGGATAAAATGTTTAAGCACTTGTTTTTTTTCTGTTAGAGGTAAGAATATCTGTCATAAAATGAGAGTTTGAAAATTTTGAGAGCACGAAATGATTTTCACTAATCGAAATACTGTCTGTAAGTGTTTGGAAAGTTGATGTTTTTATGTTGTTTTTGTTTAAAAAATAAAAAACTTTTTTGAAAAAAAATGCAAGTAGAAAATAGGACCATCTTTGGTGGGAAGGTAACAGCGTTCCGTGCACCTTTGGCATTTAGTCATGCCCGCCACGTGACCACGGAGACATCTTTGGACAGTGCTGGCTCTTCGGCTTTGAAACAGAGATGAGCACCACCCCCTAGAGTCGGGAACAACTAGCACATATGTGCAAGGGGAACCTTTACCTTTACTTTACCTTTATGAAACACATAGACTATAATTATATAGTCTTAAATGTTTTTGAACTTTGGTGTTGGAGAAGATTCCTACCAATGCTATGGGCAACCAAGAAAATAAACTAATGGATCTTCAAACAAATCAAACCAGAGTTCTCTTTTGAAGTACAAATAACCAGCTCAAATCTATCTATTTTGGACATCTTATACAAATACCGTATTAGGTTTTTTTGAGGGTTTTTTACTAGAAAAAGTGGAAGGAAAGGGAAGAACAGGATGACCAGGGTGGATGGATTCAATTATGGTAGTGATCTGAAGATTGGAAGATCTGAAACACCTTGTTAGAGATAGATTGTCACAGAGAAAATCAATCTACATGGTTGCTAAGAGTAGAAAAAGACTTGACGGCACACAAACAGATCAACGCAATCATAAAAGACTAACTGTATTTTATTTATTTATTTATTTATTTGGCAGTCTTTATATGCCGCCCTTCTCCCGAAGGACTCAGGGCGGCGAACACAGGTTAAAAACATACAATGATAAAATAATAAAATCCCGTTAAAACCATATTAAAATCAATAAATAATAAAACCCAAGAATCAGCTGAGCCCATTCATTGGAATAGCCAAGTCTTCAGGCCTTGACGGAAGGAGTGGAGATCCGGGGCTGTCTGGAGCTCGGTGGGTAGTTCGTTCCAAAGGGTAGGGGCGCCCACAGAGAATGCCCTATCCCTGGGCATCACCAGACGGCATTGCCTTGCATTCCTCTCATGCTCCATTGTATTGTTCTTAAATTTTTTGGGTTTTTTAGCTAATTTTGGCCTTAAATGTAATACTTTTAAGAATTTTTAAATTTAAATTGTGACATTTGTATTGTGTTTTACCTGGCTGTACACCGCCCCGAGTCTCTCGGGAGAGGGGCGGTATAGAAATAAAATTATCCTTATCCTTATCCTTATTGGGTTTAAACCAGATTGAGCTTTTTTCTAATTTTTCCTGTGTTTTTCTGCTTAAAGCAGAGGTCTTCAAACTTGACAGCTTTAAGACTTGTGGACTTCAACTTCCAGAATTCTCCAGCCGGCTATGCTATGCTGGCTGGAGAATTCTGGGAGTTGAAGTCCACAAGTCTTAAAGCTGCCTAGTTTGAAGACCTCTGGCTTAAAGTATGCTTTTGTTTTTGTAATTCTTCCTGCATAGCTTTTCCAAGGTCATCTCCCTTACTCTCTACACCATATATCTTTTCAAATGGAAACTTTTATTCAATGAACTTGTCATCAAACAGAAATAAAAGCTATAAAAATCTCTCACCTCACCTTCATATTAGAGTCTTGGACATTTTCCATGTTGAATTTTCCACACCCCTCTCACTCACAGCTCAAGAAGTTCATCAGGTAATTCACATTAATAAAACCAGGTAACAGTAATTATATAATAATGAATGTAATAGTGCAATAAATCGGTAGGAAACTGAAAATGACATACTGTTATAGATCCCCTTGGCTTTAATTATAAAGGTGCAACCATTTCATTTACTCTAGCAATTTTTAAACTTAGCACCAAAGATCTATTGATATAATATTCCAAAACACATTGCTAATAAGGTGTGCTTATTTAGTGCAGTTAAGAGCCCCCTTGGTGGGTATGTGGACTTACAATGACGTATCCAAGTGGATAAATGATGAGGTTGAAGGCCAAACTTTGGATGGATTGGATAACAGCAGAGGAGTAGACTGCTATTATTATTTCATTAGTCTGGCACTTAATACCCATTCTTTAACATTCAAGGTGAGTTTTAAAGTAAACGTGTTAAGCTTCTGTATGAAATTAATCCTCTCGGAACTAAACTTTTTTTAAAAAAAAAGAATATATTTTTCTTGATTGTTTGTGCCTTGAAATCTACAGTTTGACTTAGCCATTTTCTTGGGGTGGGGGAGGTGTTTTGTTTTAATGGTCTTCTCTGTTATAATGGAATTCTCTTGTAATCTATCAAATTTGAACTCCTCTGAAGGATACTGATCAGGGGTGCTATTCAGCAGGTTCTGGACAACTGGTAGTGGAAATTTTGAGTAGTTCGGAGAACCGGCAAATACCACCTCTGGCTGCCCCTGAGTGGGGAGAGAATGGAGATTTTGCAAAATCCTCCCCCCCAGTAGTGGGGAGGGAATGGGGATTTTGCAGTATCCTTCCCCGGCCACAGTCACCAAACCACGCCCACCAAGCCACACCACACCCACCAAGCCACACCATGGCCACCAAGCCACACCAACAGAACTGGTAGTAAAAAAAATTGAATTCCACCACTGGTACTGATTTTTTAAAAAACCTTTACCAAGTATTTATTTTTATTTATTATGAAATTTATTTGCCACCCATTTTGAATCTAATGACTCTTGGCAGCTTACATCATAAGCCATAACATAATAATAACAGGATTGCAAGATAGCTAAAAAGCTGGCCAAGGAAAAGGTTTTGGCAAGGCAAGAATTGCTCCAGGCAGAGCACTAATCCAAAGGAATTGGGGCTAAATCATAATAAGAGAAAGAGAAAGAGCAGGATTTTCTGTATCTTCCCTTTCATTTGAGACATGTGTGGGCAGATCATCCTATTCATTTTCAACAGTTGTAGTTGGAGAGAACCAGAAAATAAGCTCTGGGGACCATACAAAGGCCTGAAGCTTTAGACATTTAGTATACATCTGCTAAAAATGGTATTATGAAGGGAAGCACTGAAGGAAAACTAGCAAAGGTACATAAGAAACCTGGGTCTGGAATAAGAGACTAAGGGCTAAACTGCAAGCAACTCTGCTAAGTTAAGGTAAAGAGGTCCATCTTAAAGAAGATCCAGATAATGATGTTAACAATGAATAACTTCATAAACCGTGTTAATTTGAGTCATGAGCAAAGTAACTAAAGAAAACTGGTATTTCTTTAAAAAAGCAAATAATTGAACAGACAGTAGTGTTACCCTCCTATAGTTACATACATACAAACAAACATACATTACATACATGCATACTTATATATAATTATTGTATATACAGAAATACCATAATTACTACCAACTTTCTAAAAAAGGAGAACAGTGGGACAGGTAGGCATTGAGCAAGTAGTTGGTGGAAAAAATATCATATGCATCAGGGTTATTCAGTCAAACCATTTATACGAATATGATAATTTGCTTCTGAGGTCTCTCAGATCTTTGTTAATACTAAAAGAATAGAGAAAATCACAAAAGCTTTTCTTCAATATCAGAAAATAGCCTCAGGTCTGTATTATTCATGTTTCTTGTGGAATCTATGATAGAGAGTCTCAAACTCTGGGTCATGGTCTTCCTGGAGAGTTACAAATAATTTAGGCGGGGGGCGTCAGAAATTTTTTTTAAGGCCTTAGGCATAGCAGTTGAATTTATAGTTCAGTGCATTTTTCAAGTTTACAAATCTGTTTTCCACCTGTTTCCTTTTCTTAGTATAGGCAAAGCCTTCAGTATTGCATCATTTACTTTATAATTTTCATTATGAAACATAATTTTGTTTGGCTTTTCCTGGAATTACATATCGCTTCTGGTGTGTGCTTTATCATCGTCTCTGAAATATCTGGAGCTGTAGATGTTAATGTAGTTTACTATTTTAATCATTATTTTAAATTTTCTACCTCTGAAAAGTTTTGTCAGATAGTGAGAAATTGTTCTGACCCAGCCTTAGCAGAACCAAGAAACAGACGCCTTGTTCCAAACCACACACCCCTTTATTTAGTTCCTGTGAATTACTGGCATTCACACACTGAAAAGTCCGGGCAATAATCCTTCAAAGAGCTAATTGCAATAGCAGACCTTATCAGTTCCTTGGAATACCTGCCAGGCTGGGAGCTTCCAGTCGCAAAGCGGTAAATTAAGTTCTGGCAAGCAGTCTCTGAGGCACGAACCACAATAAGCAAATCTTCCGAAAGAAATCTGAACGGTTGTCTCCTGCAACCACCCCTCCCCTTTCCTATTTATTCCCCAGGTAGGGAGGGGCCATTCAGTGTCCATGTGTGCCTTTCTTCCCAAGTCGACTCCTTGTCCTCAGTTGTTCTCGTCTAATAGCTCTGTGCATGAGCACATCTGGAACAGGCCCCAGCTGTTCGTCCTCTCCACTTAACTCTGACTCCAAAGGCAGCTGGGAAATGTTGGATGGCCCTGGCTCTATCTCTTTTCCCATGCGGAGCATCCATCAGAACCTTCCCCAGACTCCAGGACTGGCCCAGGTTCCTCCCCAACTTCTTCATCATTTGAATCTGCCGCCAGCTCCATTGGCAGCTGTTAGGCTACAACTTCTGTGGCTAAACATAACTAATCTGTTGGTAGCATTCACAAAAGTTCAAACATCTTATATATGTAAATCAGAATTTTTAAATCTAAAAAGAACATATATTGTATTTATTCTAAAAAATTCTACACACACACACACACACACACACATACACACACAAATTATATATTTACTTCTTGCCCAATGTTATTACTTTGGACAGTTGCAGTATTCCAATTTTAAAAACTCCCAGTAAAAGCTTAAGTAAGTATTGTGGTTTAGAATATGTACATATCATTCTAATAGTAAGTGAATCTATACAGGAACCAAAGAAAGAATATACACATGATTATTCACTTTCTATTTTGTTCAGTCTGACTTTCCAAATTCTTTATGTGTCTGCAAAAGAGTGACAGAAAAATGTTCAGAAGTACTTTAAGAGATAATACAAGGCATAGAATCTTCCCTGAATTTCAGTCCATTAGTTCAGAAGATGTTGAGTTCATGAAGTCTGCACTGGTGAACTGGTAAATTAGAAATTCACAATACAATTTTGTTATTGCAGTCTGAACGCTTTAATGGATTGAATTGGGCTGAAGAGCCACAATAAGAAAAATATTATAAGCCTCAGGATAGACATATATATATGTATATGTATATATATATGTGTATATATATATATATATATGTATATATAAATATATATATGAAAGTCTTGGTGTATTTGGGTTTTTTCCCATGTAAGATTGAGAGTATTTTAGCGACGTTTTGATGAGGTCCCACTCATCATCTTCAGGATGGTGTCTTCGGCTTCGTGCTTGTGTGAGCAAAGCATGATCGGAGATGCCGTCTCTCTATAAATACTGGTGGGAAGGTGTGGAGTGCTGGCTTTGTCGTTGTAAGTGGGTTGGTTGGCTGTGTTGTTACATCTTGATTAGTTGATGGAGTTGATGTTTGCAGATTAGTCGGTTGTTTCGTAACATCCTGTGAGGGCGAGGTCCTAGCTGTGTGCCCATTAGTCTTTTGTGTTATAATGACCTGGGTAATGGGTTGTGTGGTAGCATCCTGAGCTCTAGTGTTGTGACATCCTGAGTTCTGTGATGTATGGTCTTGAGCAGATGGCTGTGATACAACATCCCGGGCTTTGGTTTGGCTCCAAGTCTGAGGTCTTGTTATGTGCTCATGGCGTGTGTTAGTGTGCCCTGTGTGGGGATCGGAGGGGGGCGCAGCAGCTGGCGATGCCGCCGTGGTCCGGCCCATGTATAGTGGCTGCACTTCATCTATGGGATGGGACTGGGTCTGAATTTGGTGACGATGATTGGTGGTGGCGTCATGTGTTATCCTGGGTCTGGTGTCAATGTTTGTGGCTGGGGCTCCTTTGTTGACTAGGGCTAGTTTCCAGATGTCTGGTAGGCGGGAGGTATCATCATATTTATTCATGTTATGGGATGTTTCTCTATTTTGATGGCTTCCATAATTATTCTCTTGTTGAAGTGTTCAGTTTTGGACATTAATTTGGTTCCTTCAAAATCAATTTCATGTCCTGTTGTTTTAAGGTGCTGGAAAAGGGAGGAAGTTTTTTCTTTTTTTCTGACTGTGTTCTTGTGTTCTGCGATGCGTGCATTTATTCTCCTATTGGTTTGTCTAATGTATGTGGCTGGGCAGATTTTGGATGATATTTCATAGACTCCTTGGTTTTCTAGCTGGATCTTGTCTTTGGGGTTTCTTAAGATATTGGCTATTTTTTGGTCAGGGCAGAAGGTTGTCTTGATGTTGTGTTTGTGGAGAATTTTGCTGAGTTTATCTGTGGTGCCTTTGATGTAAGGGAGGAGGGCGATGCCGTTGTCCTGTTCTGTGTCTTGGTTCTTGGGTGGTGTCTCCCTTTGGATTAGGTTGGTAATTGTGTTTCTTTGGAATCTGTTAGAGATTAATACATTTGTGAGAATGTGTAATTCAGCTTTCAGGTGGTCTTAGTCGCCTAGGCGTTTGGTTCTGGAGATGAGAGTCTTGGCTACGGAGTTGATCTGTGCAGGGTGGTGATGTGATTGAGCATTTAAGTAGCGGTTTGTGTGTGTTATATATATATATATAATCACTGTTGATTGGGCTCTCTTCCACCTCCTTTGCATGAAAAATCTATATATGAGTTCAGAAAAGTTCTTTAATATGATGCTATCAAATTAAATTAAATTAAATTAATAACAACTCCTCAAAACTTTGGAAAGAAAACTAAAATCTACTTGTTTTTCCAATGTCATGGAATGTAGTGATAACAAAATATAATAATAAGTAAAATAATTGACACTTATTTCCTTTAATGATATTTTGAAATCAACATAAATTTGGTCACTTACATAGATAATGTTTTTAAAAGCATGTTCAGACATATTTTTCCATCTTGTCTTTCCCAAGCAGAGACCTGAAAAATTAAGAGGTTTCCAGTCAGGCTATCAGCCACAGATAGAAAATTCAGATTTTTAAACAGAAAGAATCACTTTCTACACCAAACACATATTTATTTTATCAACTTGTTCAAAAACAGGTTGATCAATTTATACCATATGAAAAGTAGATAAAATTAAAAGTTCTCAATAGATTATCTAAATATAGAAACTTGATATAGAAAGTTCAACAGCTTGAATAACATCAATATTACTTCTGCATTTTTTTTACCATTCTCGTTCAATTTGAGAACAGGGGGAATTGTTCTCAATATTTTATTTTGTTTTGTTTTATTTGTTGAAAGAAGAAAATGTCAGTCAAATTCTCTCATTTGACTTCTGGAGCTCATTGGGTGGGTAGGAGTTTCAAGGTGGCCACATGTCCTCTTTTGATGGTCTCTTTCTTGTTTTCTAAAGGTCTCTTCTTGATTCCATGGTTCACTTAAATCCCCAGAGAAGATGTTCTGTTCATACAGAACAAATTTCCAGATAAAGAAGAATGGGAAGCCTTCATGATCAGTGACAGGGATATGACTGTTTCCCGCATGTCCTGACTCCTTCAAAGCCACTATTAAAATAAATACTTATGACTGTCTTTATCAACCTGAAAAACACATAGAAAAGGATATTTTAATGGGAAGGTATCCTGGAGAAAAAATGGACAGATTTTGGAACAGCCTTCAGTACAAGAGATTAGCCCCCTTCCTTCTTTTTCTCTCATTAGACTATGTCATAGTCACCTATGACTTACCACCAGTGGTGGGTTTCAAAAATTTTTACTACCAGTTCTGTTGGTGTGGCTTGGTGGGCGTGGCATGGCTTGGTGGGCATGGCAGGGGAAGGATACTGCAAAATCCTCATTTCCTCCCAATCAGCTGGGAATTGGGAGGCAGAGAATAGATTGGGGTGAGGCCAGTCAGAATTTTTCTCCGAACTACTCAAAATTTCCGCTACCGGTTCTCCAGAACTGGTCAGAACCTGCTGAAACCCACCTCTGCTTACCACCTTTTATATTTGCAGTCAGATGATAAATCCAGCTTCACAAGAATAGCGAAGAGCTCTAATGTTTAACAATGAGCAGGAAATTCAGCTTTTTTACACAGGGGATACTCCTTTTATGAAAATGTGTCTACCCTAATATGGATGGCATCAACTTTCCAAGGTTTCTTATAACATTGTTCTGGTCTTACTTAGAGATGCGGGAAGATTTGGGACTTTGAGATGCAGCTGAATGTCTAAATCTTCAAATGTTTTACACTAAAAAGAGGTAAACATATATTTTTCTTTGGCTTTAATACTGCAGCATGCTTGATTACAGCTATGGGACTCTGATAGATTAATTTCATTCTCTGTCTGCCTTTGGACACGCAGGTGGGTCAGAAAGGTGGTTGTTAGACATGCCTTTATTTTCAGAAAATTGTTAAACCTCATTTTTTGTCCTGCCGTTCTCTATCTCACTCATGTGCTTCCCATACTACTGAAGTCTGGCTGTTCACAACAAGATCTGACTTTGCTTTATTGTTTCATCAGTTTCCTTGTATAGCTGTCTATAATATGATCTCACCTGTGATTTATGCCACCAAAACTAAAACTTAACTATCCATGAAATTTACTGCATATTGTTTGATTCATTTGCATTGAGCCCATGCCAAATACCATCTAAATTCCAAATATATTCCTTGCAGGCCTTTTGGTGTGAGTGATTGGCCATAGTTCAGATGCAAATATGAAATTGCTATGGGTTTTTTTTTTTATTGCAGCATAAAAATTAGTCAGAGCTCTCTTGGAAAGAATCTGTCTCTGTCATTCATAAACTTTTCCCTATCGGATCTCAGCATCATGCAGCATATTAATCGTCATGCTGCATATAATTTTTAACACAGATAAGTGGCACTATATTTATAGACTTCTCCCACCTCTTATTATGCTCGCTACACAGAGAATAGATAACAAACCAAAATATTTCATTTCTTATATCAACAACTTTTTTTTGCCATTTTTATTCAAGGTCTTGAGCAGCTAGACTATTCCCTTCTAAGTAGCTTGCATACAATATTATAAATAAACTTTTTTAAAAAAAACTGAATCTAGATTCTTTTCTTTTACTTGATCAATAAGTAGCAAGCCAGGGCTTCACCACAGCCTTCCTTTCCTTCCAAATAAGGAAAAAGGGTCTGGTAGAAAGCTAATTTAAATTAATTTAACTCAAACTTGATTTAATTAACTATGATTTAGTTTAAATATAAACTTAACTAAAGTTAAATTTAATTAATTAAATACTACTAATATGATTACTTCTCATATGTTTAATTAATATGTTTAATTAATTAAATACTACTAATATGATTACTTCTCATATGTTTAATAATGCTACACTCTACGTTAGAAATTACAATACATCCATTCTTGGACGAATGCTAGTATTAGAGCAAAAACTCCAAGGAAGGGGCACACGTAGCCTTGGCGTTTCAGGTTACTGGCCTCTGTCTAGAGCATGGGTGTCAAACTTGATCTCGTCATGTGACGTCACGTGACATATCATGAAGTTTTTTGCTTTTGCGGAGCTGGGGTGGGTGAGGCCTGCACGTGAAGCATCCGGCCTGCAGGCTTTCAGTTTGACACCTCTGGTCTAGAACATGTTTCCCAGCAGAGGAATTCTGGGAGTTGCAGTCCATACATTTTAAAGGTCCCAAGTGTGAGAAACACTGATCTAGATGAATATGTGCATGACAGTGGTGGTATTTATATTTTATCTGTAAGTAAAGGATATCATCCAATAGTGATAGTGATGATGGAGGTACAGAGAATAATAGGTACCACCATTAATTGAGCTCTTATGCAGCCACAAAATATTAGCACAAAACCTAATGGGATACTTCCAAGCACTTAACAATGTCATTAATCCATTTTCAAGGAATATTTTACCTATGTCCCATCTGGATCAGGACCTTGGCATGTATGCCAAAGTGATTTTCTATAGGCTGCAGTTTTCATTTTAAAAAAGGCATTAACCCAATTACTAACTGTTCACAATTCCACTATTTGTTGACTTTGATAAATGTGCTAAGAAATAAGGTGCATCATATATAATACTATGTCAAAATTTGTACTGCATTTTAAAACTTCTTATTTAGCTTGGTGGCAAAGAAACTGCTTTTGAAATTATTTGAAGGAAGCGAAGAGCCTTGGTGGCGCAGCGGACTAAACTGCTGTTAAAGTAGCACTTAGCTGCCAGCTGCCTGCAATTACTGCGAGTTCAATTCTCACCAGGCTCAAGCCTGACTCATCCTTCTGAGGTAGGTAAAATGAGGACCCGGTTTGTGGGGGTAATAAGCTAACTTTGTATAAAATAGAACACCGCTTAGGTGGGGCCAAAAAAGCCCTACTAAGCAGGTATATACAAAAGTATGAAGTCTATTGCTTAATGCATTGTAAGCCGCCCTGAGTCTCTGGAGAAGGGCGGCATATAAATCGAACTAATAAATAAATAAATAAATAAATAAATAAATAAATAAATAAATAAATAAATAAATAAGAACTGAGTGGAATATGCCTGACTTCATTATAAAGTAACAGCTACCATATATCAAGCTTATCTCCTAATAGCTACATAACAGAATAGCAGAGTTGGAAGGGACCTTGGAGGTCTTCTAGTCCAACCCCTGTCTCAGGCAAGAAACCTTACACTATTTCAGACAAATGGTTGTCCAATCTTTTCTTTAAAACTTCCAGTGTTGGAGCACTCACAACTTCTGGAGGCAAGTTGTTCCACTTATTAATTGTTCTAACTGTCAGGAAATTTCTCCTTAGTTCTAGGTTGCTTTTCTCCTTGATTAGTTTCCATCCATTGCTTCTTGTTCTGCCTTCAGATGCTCTGGAGAATAGGTTGACTCCCACTGGTATCATGTCACCTCTAGTTCTTCTTTTCATTAAACTAAACATACCCAATTCCAGCAACAGGTTTTTATATGCTTTAGCCTCCACCGCCCCAAATCATTTCTGTTGGTCTTCTCTGAACTCTTTCTAGAGTTTCAACATCTTTTTTACATTGTGGCAACCAGAACTGGATGCAGAATTCCAAGTGTGGCCTTACCAAGACATTATAAAGTGGTACTAATATTTCACGTGATCTTGATTCTATCCCTCTGTTAATGTAGCCCAGGACTGTGTTGGCTTTTTTGGAAACTGCAGCACACAGCACATGCCATATAATTTTCTTGATAGAAATAAAGAAATGGTTTCCCTTTACTTACTTCTGGGATTTCCTCCTTCTGCTATCCTTATATTTCTTCTCATCCAACATTAACATGATACAACCTGGCTTTTTTACAATCCAATAAGTTCAACTGGATGCCATGATTAATCTTAAGAACTATGTGTGATTTTTCTGTCTTCCCATGCAGTCTACTGAATCTCTAGTTAAGATAGTTTCTTTAGATCAAAAGGAGAGGCAGGCAGGGAGTTTGCAAAATAAAGGAGAGCAACAGCACTGCCTCCAATACCTTAAATAAAGCCGGAAAGCATAATAGAAAGGAATACCCACCCTTGAGAATAAAATGGTTAAAGAGTTCTGGGAGAGGTATGCTGAACTGAAAACAGCTTTACAAAAATGAAGCTGAAGACCATGACAAAGACCAAATAATTGGTGAGTAGACCACTTCTTCAGAATTTCTCCGGATAAGGAGACATTCATTCTAGACAGCTGTTCCTTGTCAGGAGACCTCAGGACAGCAGTTTTTGATGAGAGCCAAGAGCTAATGGGATTTAATAATAATGGAATGTGCCATGGTGGCACAGTGGTTAGAATACAGTACTGCAGGCTACTTCTGCTGACTGCCTTTTGCCAACAGTTCAGCAGTTCAATTCTCACTGGCTCAAGGTTGACTCAGCCTTCCATCCTTCCGAGGTCGGTAAAATGAGAACCCAGATTGTTGTTGGGGGCAATATTCTGACTCTGTAAACTTTTTGGAGAGGGATATAAATGACTGTGAAGCGGTATATAAGTCTAAGTGCTATTGCTATTAACCATTGGTAACAAAAGTGGGTTTACAACTGACAGGCCAAAATAATTATTTAGAAAATGAGATTTCACTGGATTTACAAAAGAAATTGGCAGAGATTTTAAAATTACAAAGGAAATACAAATGACAAATCCAAAAATTACTTGGATAATGTTTTTCCTATTTACAAAATGGGCTTGTTAAAGCCTTAATGAACTCTGTGTGATGGGAAGAAGAAAAAATGAAGTGAAATAAAATTCTGTGACAATATTTGAATGAACTAAAGCTTAAGAAAGGAAGGAATATACGATTGGTTTATTTCAGTGGTTCTCAACCTGTGGTCCGCAGACCCCTGGGGGGACACAATGTCATCACAGGGGGTCCATGAAGGCTTGAAGAAATGTTATAATTTAAATCTTGAGTTAAGTCTTGGTAGTCCGTGGCCACAAAAAGTATTTAAAGAGGGTCCATGGTGAAGAAAAGGTTTAGAACCACTGGTTTATTTGATAAAATTGGTATGATTTAAAAAAGGTATGTTGCTATTTCTTGAAACCCTTAATAGATTTTCTGCTGACACTAGGACTAAAAAGATGATGTTTTATCAATTCATTTATAGGGTAGGAAGAGTTAAATGTTTAGATCTGTTTGAAAAGGAAAGGAATAAACATTCACTCTCAGTCTATGAGCAAGAGGAGCTATGCATAGAGTTGAAAAGAAGGAAAAATATTAACCTACTCGTTGAGAATGCTAACTCTATTTAACCAAAATAGAGTTAGCCAAATTAACCAAATTTGGCTCTTATTCATAGCCAAAAATAATTCATCATAAGGAGAAAAAAAGCTTATCATGCTGACTTTGAGAAATACTAGCCAAAAATCATTACACAGAATCAGCTGTCAACATTTTTTTTCAAGGCATGATCTGTTAACTTCTCACAAAGACTTCTAAATCAGTTGTCCCCCTTTTTTTTTCATTTGCACACCTGGGGTCATGTTTCAAGTTTCACGTTTATTAGATTTCTATACTGCCCTTCTCCCGATGGACTCAGGGCGATGTACAGCCATATTAAAACACATAAATTTATAAAATTTAAAACCAAATTAAAATCAATATATAAAATTGGCCCGCAAATTTAAAACACACATACACCCACAATAAAATTCATATTATGCCAGTCCGGCTTGCTGGAACAGGAGGGTCTTAAGGGCACGGTGAAAAGTACACAGGTCGGGGCTAAGACGAAGCTCTGGGGGCAGCTCATTCCAGAGGGCTGGTGCCCCCACAGAGAAGGCTCTCCCCCTGGGTGTCGCCAGTCGGCACTGTTTGGCTGACGGCACCCTGAGGAGCCCCTCTCTGTGGGAGCATATTGGCCAGTGGGAGGTTGTTGATGGCAGAAGGCGGTCTTGTATATACCCAGTCCTAAGCCATGGAACGCTTTAAAGGTGGTGACCAACACCTTGAATCGCACCCGGAAGACCACCGGGAGCCAGTGCAGCTTGCGCAGGAGGGGTGTTATGTGGGTGTGCCAATTCGCACCCATAACCACCTGCGCGGCCACATTCTGGACCAGTTGGAGCCTCAGAGTGCTCTTCAAGGGGAGCCCCATGTAGAGAGCATTGCAGTAGTCCAGACAGGACGTGACGAGGGCATGAGTGACCGTGAGCAGGGCATCCCGGTCCAGAAAGGGACTCAACTGGTGCATCAGGTGAACCTGATAGAAAGCTCCCCTGGCCACGGCCGTCATATGATCTTCCAAAGACAGCCGTGCATCCAGGAGAACACCCAAGTTGCGAGCCCTCTCTGTGGCGCCAGCTGACTATACCGGGATGCCGGAAGCCACAGCCACTCGGTCTTGGAATGTAATTACCATTTGCTACCTTCCCAGCCAGCTTCCGACAAGCAAACTCAAATGGGAGAGCTGGATTTGCTTAATGACCACATGATTCACTTAACAACTGCAGTGATGTGCAGTAACAACCATAGCAAAAAAAAAAGGTCATTAAATTGGTCACGACTCCCTTCATAGCCATTTTGCCTAGCGATGAAAATTTTGGTCCCAATTGTGATCATAAATTGTACTGAATCATTCATACTGTAGTTTACCAGGAAGTTTATCCACTTGCTTACCACCCACATCTTCCAACAATATCTGAATAAAGCTTTCTCTTTAACAAGAACCATCAATGACAAATCCTGAAGAATGTTTTCACTGCATGAGCCACAGCTATGAAAATATCTCACTTGGTGTATTCAGAGAACACTTCAGAAATAAATCAAAAAATAACTTGCATAAATAAATAAAAATGTATACTCACATTATTTTCTCTTTGTTCAAATGACTTCATCTTTCAAAGGCATTCATTCGCCCCCCCAAAAAATAGATATAATGAGCTGCTTACAACAACTTGTTACTGGGTGGTCCTATTCTTTTGCATTTCTGAATGCCTTTTATGCAGCCCTGAACTCACATGGCCCTAATGAGCATTTGTCGTTTCAGAAATGAATGCAAATGCAGCCTCATTGTACAGTCTTTCATTTGATCTCCTTTGTTATTCAAATGAGTGTCTGATAAATGATGAATGTGAGTGGGCATTAAGTTTTAATTAATTGCATAGGGTAAATCAGATAATGCCAGATGACTGCAGTCTGTTTGAAGAAATGCATGTATCCTTGTGTGCTTGCTTTTAAATATAGATAGAGCTGAACCAATGTAATGCTGGAGCTGGGGGGATGGTTAAGATATTCTGCAATTCTAATCAAAATGTCAGTTATGACCTTAGAGAGAAAATAAGGGATTTATTATTCCACTGAGAATCAAAAGCTGCCCCCACTTTCTTCAAATCAGCTTAAAAAATGAGAATAACGCACACACAGGCAGAATCAAATAGATACCCTGCAGTCTTCAAAATTTTAAACACATATCTTTACAATTCAAATGTCTATAGCAGGGGTCTCCAAACTTGGCTAAGGAATTCTGGGAGTTGAAGTCCACAAGTCTTAAAGTTGCCAAGTTTGGAGACCCCTGGTCTATAGGCAGACATGTCACAAAATGTTGAGGAATTGTCCAGCCTTGTTGTGCACTGACCATAGTTTATTTAATCAGATTCCAAATGATGGATGATGTCATCAAATCAGAGATTTAACTCAATGATGGTTTGATCAAATGTCCAAATTTAATTAGGTTTCTAAATCAAAGTGATGACTGAGTTCAAATAGGCGAATTGAATAGAATATCTATCGACTTTTAGCACCCAAGTCAAAGTGAAGTAATTTGCTGAGCTGAATTGATCATTTCAATTGTTTCTGGTCCAATTGGCCTAGCCATGTAACCTATTAATGTATATATAATTTCTTGGCGGGTCTTTATGCAGACTTTTCCATAACAAGGGTAGCCAAATGAATATGTGGAAGTAGGACTTTCCTTGAATGGACACTTCAGATTAAAGGACGAAAAAGTATCCTTTTGGGTGACAGCAGTAATAAAATTCTCCTGATGTCTTTTCCTCAGTTGAGTAATCTTTTTACTGAAACTCACCTAGTCCATCTAAAACTTAATTTACTAGTCTCTTTCCTTAAAGAGTCATAAAGTATGCCATCTCCTTCAGGGCCACTTCTGTTTTTCAGATACTGCCTTTGTTCTTCTAGCCATGCTAAGTCAGTAGGTATTAACTTTAACAACAGTAATTTGGCACCAATTTAGATGGAGAGAAGACTTTTCAGCCAGCAGATGGCGCAGCCAACAATTCACCATTCTATCAAGGCAGCAGAATGCTGGTTTATATCAGTTCCTACTTCTCAACTGCAAACGTCTGTGGATTTTTTTTAAGGATTATTTATTTTCCAATATCCTGTTCCAATGCTTTAATTCCAGATTTGTTCCCTTCTGTTCAGATCAGCTTTTGAAAGAATGCAATTATTTCATCCTCCACTCTACATTAAAAATCCTTCCTTAAGTGACATATCCTCAATGCAATGAGGCTCTTTACAAATCCATATATTGGATTCCAGGAACAGAACTCTAATCATCTGCAGATGTTTATATACATGGGTTATCTAGTTGGGTGATATCTGCAATAAAACAACTGAACTCAGAGAGCAATAAGGTTTCTGAAATAATTTTGAGCTATTTAAAGTCAACGACAAAATACAGAAAAAGACAACAGCAACATAGCATACAAAACCAGTTGCAGCAATTGTAACCAGTTCTATGTGAGACAAGCAGGAAGGCAATTGAAAACAAGGGTTCATGAACATAGACTTGCAGTTAAACGGCATGACCAAAAATCCCTGATCTCGAGCCACATTGACAATGACACCTGTTCAATTGGGAAGGAACAAAAACCATTGGCCATGCCAACACACGTGAATTTATTGAAGCCTGGTGTTCTACCAAAAGAGCAATTAAGAAGCATATTGATTTATATCCAGCATACGAATATGTAAGAAACCAGACCATTCAAATGACCAATCAACAAGAGAACCAATCAGCTGCTCAGAATTGGCACACAAGACATATATAAGCTAAAAAGGAATAGGGCAAGAAAATCCTGCTGATGATGTTATCTAGTCTGGTAATGAAATGTTCAGAAACTAAATTGAAACAATCTTGGAGAGCAAACCACTGCCAAAAGCAATAAGAATTCCACAGTTCCGTCACAGCTGATTCAGTCGCTAGAACTTTTCTAGAGAGGTGTTGGATGAACTTTCCCCTTCCCAATTCAACGGATTAGTTTGGATGTGTTGGTTGAAGAAACTCCCTAGAGACCTCACCCAAGATGGGTTTCAGCAAGTTCTGACCAGTTCTGGAGAACCAGTAGTGGAAATTTTGAGTAGTTTGGAGAACTGGTAAATAGCATCTCTGACTGGCCCCGCCCCCATCTATTCTCTGCCTCCCAAGTCCCAGCTGATCAGGAGGAAATGGGGATTTTGCATTAGCCTTCCCCTGGAGTGGAGAGGGAATGGAGATTTTACAGTATCCTTCCCTTGCCATGCCCACCAAGCCACGCCACGTGCACCAAGCCACACCCACAAAACTGGTAGTAAAAAAATTTGAAACCCACCACTGGACCTCACCCTCCAGATCTATTTTACTGTGGGGCAATGAATTCTTTTAAAGCAGTGTTTCTCAACCTTGGTAGCTTGAAGATGGGTGGACTTCAACTCCCAGATTCTGGGAATTGAAGTCCACCCATCTTCAAGCTTCCAAGGTTGAGAAACACTGCTTTAAAGATATTTTCAAAATGGTTTCCTTTTTCTATCATGGCCTTATGCATACTGTAATTTCCAGAAACATGGAATAATCGGTTTGTTTCCCAACTTTGTATCAAAACTAGGGCTGCACAAAGCAGCTACACAAACAATTACACAATAAAATATAAATGGAACACAACTGAAATACACTACTAGAACAAATGAACAAAAAAGGTCTGCAATAAAATAACTTGAGTGCGCTTTGCATTGTTTATCTATGTCATATTTAGCATTAATTATATTATTTAAGCAATCTTTTGTTTATTAACACTTTGAAGTTATATGCACATTTTTCTTCTTCTTTAAAGGTTTGATTTATTTGAGTCTTCACAGTGTTAACCACTTCTAGTTTCTTGCATAAATACCATTGTATTCTATAATGTATTATTTGTATATTATAATGCAACAAAATAATTAGCTTGGGCGACAAAGAGCACCTGCAACCCAGATTATACAAGGCCTGCTGGAATAAAAATGTTATTTCACTAGACAGCTCAAACAGACAAGTTTGCATTTGTTCCTGCACAAAGGATGTTCCATTTTTATAGCTGTATCTTACTGAAGCATTCATTTAGGTTAATGCATGAATGCCACTTTAACAGACTTCAGCCGTCAGATTCAGCCACAATTCACATACTGTTATTATTCTTCTGTCCCATGACAGAACAGATTTTTTGCTTGGATAATTTGCTCTTGACCCTCACACACCAATACTCTGAACTTTTTAACAACTTAAAAAAATCTTTCTTTGCTTCAGTTTTACTATTTCTGACCCTCAAATTCACAATTCACAAAAGTCTATTTATAAAATCATTGTGTGTTTTTATAATTCAGCATTCTCCAGACCTATAACTGCTAAACAATAAGGTAATAGTAATATCTTATAACTGAAACAGTGTTTAATAAAGCCTGTAATGGGAGCCTATTCAAGAACAGACAGGATGCAAAACATTTTGCAGACCAACTCATAGTTGATCTGTAAATAGGAGCTGGGATTCAAATCTCTTAAAAAATGTGGAACTAAGACAAAGAAATGGGTATGGCAAGGAATATATAGTATATATAAAGCATATACAGTATAGATATTACAGCTCAGAGTCTGCAAACTGAATCCCACTGATTTACAACAAGACTGTATAACATTCTGAGTTCTGAATCTTGTTATGCTATGTATACACAGAGCCAAAGGCATTTGTCAATCATTCTTCCAAAATTTCCTGCCAGCTTTCCTTCTCAAACTAGGACAAAAATGTTTAATATAGAGTTTGGACAAATGCAATTGAGTGAGAAACCCATCCTGCATAATGTTTGAAAAATAAAAGGCATAGATTTAAAAAAATCCAATAATTCTAGTAGGAGACCAAAATTTAGTTAATCTTTTCCTAACCTAGTGGGAAAGTCATCCTGGAGGACGTTTTTGGACTGTTAGTGTCCAAACATTTCTGGAGTCAAACAGTAAAGAAAGGTGTCCATGATACAAGCAAGAGTAGATTATTCATATTAGCAATCAGAATTGCCCTTTCTTTACTGGCTATACTTTGATAAAGCCCATAACACTACTAATGAAGATAATTTCTCTGCATCATTTTGAACTCCACATGTTGCAAGTAGAATTCAGAAGATGAAGAAAATCAAGTTTGACTTCTATTATAACAAAGTTTACATTTATACATGCCAAACAAGATAAAAACCAGTGCCAATTTACACACATAAATTAGTTATCTCTGGCCTTATTTATCCACTTATGTCATTTAGTGATGGGTACATGCGAGCCCAAGAGACTAATCTCAAAAATATTAAAGATTGATTTTCCATATAATGAAAACAAACCTGGAAATTCACACATTCTAGAATATTAGTATAAACCTAACCATAGACTTATTAGCAAATCTGGGCTTTAGAATAGCCCAAGACCAGATTTATAATTAAGAAAAAAGACCAGGGAGCCATTGCATCTTATCCATTGGAGGTTAAAGGATGTAATATATGAAGGAGAATCCATAACAGAAGAGGGCTTTTTCTTTAGTATCAGGAGTGACACCTGGCCCCTCCAGATATTCAGTCAGGAGTTATGTTTTGTAATGGCTTGGATGGATGTAGCATTCTACATCATGAAATAGGACAAAATAAGTATGGTTCTCCACCTTGTATTTTATTGAGTGTGCTCTTCTATCCTATCTTTATGATTATTCCAATCACAGTCTTTAGACTGACAAGATGGTCTCTTCCCTATGAAATTAGATTAGCTCCATCTCTTTTGACATTTCAAGTCCCTCAAGACCTGATTATGTCATCTGGCCTAGGGCTCCCAGGGAACCAGAGATATGCATGGATGATTCATTGTTGACATGACCATTTTTATTCTAGAGGGCTGTATATTTATATTTATTTCTGTGGATATTTATATCTTTTATATTTATTTTATATCTTGTTTTTATACCTGTAGTTTTTATCCAATTGTTGTGCATTGCCCAGAGTTGCTTTTGGTTCAGTGAGCTGTACAAATATGATTAATAAATAAATTTATATTGGAATTCCAGACAGGATACAACCAAATACAGACTACAACTATTGTCATGGTCAGCTTGGACTCTGATGATAAGACTGACAATGACCAGTGAGGTGCCAGATGAACTGCTGCCTGAGCAAACCCAGGCCTTGAGCTTCCTCCAAGTGTCTGTGCCATTATGCTATTTAGAAAGACAGAAGTGCAAAACAACAAGGCTTTTCAATTGTCCAATAAGCCATTTTTCAAGCCACGTTTTCGGCTTACACTTTTTGAGCACTGAACAAATGCAAACCAATCAATGTCTTTTATTGGCTAATTGACAACTCTATTGTTATATTGGAAAACTCTCAGTTTGTATATAAAAGTATCACAGTCCCCTGTTAGAGAAATAAATGATACGATAAAGATGTGTGCTAATTAGTATTTCAGTCTGGAGGGTTTTAGTCTGCAATATTTTCCAGATCTCTGTTTCTGCAGGTGGTTTTAGTGAACATTGTTGTACATTCAGAAAACAGAGTAATTCTAAACTACAGCTAGTTAAATCGTGCATTGCTAATATAGGAAGCACCCACCCTTCCTGGAAGAATGAAATAATTTGGGAAATATTAAAAAGGTAGGCTAGAATATTTTCCCTAAATGAGAAATGGGAAAAATCTTAAGGGAGGCAGAAACCAGCCCCAGTTTCCCTGCCCCAAGCAGAAACTGAGGAAGCCAGCTTTTAGAAATGCAGAGTTGGTAATCCATTCAGAAAGACTGGGTCAAGACAGAAACTCAGATAAGCAACAAACAAAAGGTTGACAAAATTAGCTCAGACAAACACCTAGGATTTGCATTTCCTCTTTTGCCTATAGAGTCAGCCATGACCCCTACGTGACTCCATAGGAATCCAGAAGGTATAAAAACCCACCCACTCTCAACTCCATTTTGTCAACTGTCCCAGAATCATGTGTGGTTGGTGGTCCTGCTTCATCAATAAATGAACCCTCTTTCCAATCAGCCTCCAGCCTCCATTTTATTTCCAACGTCTTTCTCCCGGCTTGGAACTGGGCCTGGATTTTTCTTCTAAATTAATTTCTTCTAAAATTAATTAAATTTTTAATTTAATTAAAAATTTTAATTATTTTAAAAATTAAAAAAAAATTAAATTAATATAAATGTTTAATTATTAATAATGAATCCATTAAAGCTAGTGGATTTCCAGGTGCTACTTTCTAAACTCTATATTTACCATATTAACATCTAGTTTATCCTGTCTAAATTCCCATTTTAGATGGCGCATTTTTGTTCTTGCTTGTAAGAATGAACTTCATTCTGAAAATAAGAAAGGAACCTACATGATTTATAACACCACTGTGAACCAAAGGCCAAAGATCTCATTGCTATTTTAACACACCAACTACATATAACAAATTATTTTTGGCCAGACTGAGAAACACTATAAACATTCCGACAAATATAGTTGGCAATTTTAACCAATATATCTGTGGAAACCAGATGTTGTTGTAGCCAAAGCTGAAAGGGGAAAAAAAAGAGGTCAAGACTTATGTAGTAAATTATTTGTTGCAAATTACATCTTCAGCATCTTCTGTACACTCATTTTCAGGAAGGATTTGGTTTTAATCAGTCTGTTTTCTCTTTCAGATAACAATAGAGGGATATACTCAATAGACAGAAATACTCAGCTGTGATTTTTTGTAGTAGTTTTGAATAATGTCTAATTTTAATGGTGTTTTTGCACAAACAGGTTGATATAAATATTGAATATGCCTCTGCAATGTATAGCTTTTATCTACAAAACCGAAATCTAGGAAAAGACAAATTATTTTTCATTTCCTACATACGGTAATATATATGCATAGATATGCAAGTACTGGAGTGCATAACAGCAGACATGTCACTGGAAGGCAAAATCAGAAAACTGTGTCTCACTTATTTTGGCCATGTCGTGTGGTGGAATTCCTGGAAAAAGCAATTATGCTTTGAAGAGTTAGTGGTAAAAGGAAACCAGTCCCCAAAAAATCATGGTGGCCGGACACTATCAAAGTTGACACCAGCCAGAGCATAGAACAACTCTAAAAACCAGTGCAAGATCAGAAGACATGGAGACATTTGGCCCACAGAATCACCAAGAGCCAGACACGATTGAATGGATAACATAATCGTCATAAAGAATTTATATGACTATTTCATTTTAGTTGTGCATGTTTTCTAATAGCACACAGAAAGCAAACAGGTTTTCAGAAAATGCATTTTGAATTTTTCTCCTAAAAGCAGAGGCATAAATAATTATAATATATAAATGAACATTTATTTTTTTCAAAATCTAAGAAGTTGAAATTCATGAGCAAACAGTGTATGTGGCTGATTAGATTTATATTCTATGTAGACAAATGTTTAGGTCATCCTGGAAAGCAAAAATAACAAAACAACCTACTCTTGATGGTCCATCTTCCTATGGATCAGCTAACCAGTGGGAAAACTGAAAACATGGGAGAAAGCTGCTGCCCTATTTATTTTGTGGAAAGGGAAAACTATTATTTAAAATTACAACCAGAATAACTGGGGAGGATGAGGCAAAGTGCCATAGTATTTTGGCTGGAGGAGAAGTGGGCAAAGCCAGAATCAGAAGGAGAAAGGGAGTGGGATTTCCTTGCATGGAACAACTGCCAGTCCACAGTTCCAAAACTGCCTTGGTAGGGGTTTCATCACAACACTGGTGGGTTGCCCCCGGTTCAGACAGGTTCGCAAGAACTGGTAGTAAAACCGGCAGAAGGCCCCACCCACCGCCCCAGATGTCATCATTGGCAACCTGCACATGCGCAGAAGCTTCCCATTATGAACCAGTAGTAAAGGTAAGTAGAACCCACCCCTCCCTCACAAGGTGCTAAGTGTGAAAGGGATGAATATAGGAAATCCTTATCAATAGTGTGTAAACCAATTTCAGTTGCAATAGCGGAGAATGCTCAGAGAAATAGAATCCAACACAATTTTCTACTTCCAATATAAAACAAGATCACACATGTAGGCACACTAAGTGCTGAAAAGAAAGTCATAGGATGGCTGAGTTGTCTGCTCTTCCTCGTTTTAGGTAAAAAAAAAAAACCACTTCACATCGGTAACATGTCACAGCAAAATGAAATATCTTCAATATGAATACATTTTCGATGACAGCTTCCCCAAAAAAACCTTTGGGTTGCTGAGAGGAAGAAAAACAGAATTGATAAGAATGAGGTGGCCTTAAGGTGAAAGGCAACTGCTACAATTTCAGCTTTCTGCTTCAGAAAAGAAAACAGCTATCCTGAACATAACAAGAATTACTATTTCTCTGAGAATATAAATATCAGAAAGACGTATACTTGTCTCCCAAGGTCAGCATGCCTTCCTAAGGCAATATTTTTGTAATAAATTCAAAAATAATAATACTTCTCCATCCCCTGATAAAAATGCCAGCTTCGACTACTGATGTCAGTTCCCCTTGGAGAATTGAAATTATCACAAGGCTTCCTCAGAAGTTTTCAAACACTCTGAAATCCCTATTTTAGCATTGGTCAAACTAACATAGATCTGTGGCACTCATAATCTTCAATAGAATGTTGAGCTATTATAGAGAAATTGATTTAAAATGCGGATTTCCTTTATTCTCACAGCAACATTGAGCAGGGCTGGGGGGGACTGCAATAATATCCATTTTGTAAAATGGAGAAAAGGGTTTGAAATACAAGTCAAGGAATTATCTTGCAGAGCAGATATCATTAGCAAAAAAGAAGGGTAGGAAACTAGAAATGGATGGACAATTTATTCTGAGCACAAGCAACCCAATTCACAGCTCCCAAGCTGTGCACAAACTGGCATGCATCCACACTAGGGCTGTGCACATCACTCAAACAGGTGCATGGTGGATGTAGGAAAAAATGCCAAAATGATGAAAGTAGTTGTCTTTTTAAAGTCTTGCATGGCTGCTTTAGAAACAGCTCTCTGATGAGAGTGTACACACAGACACTTTGGGTCATTGCACACAATAAAATACATAGTGTATATTAAGGGAAAGTGCACTAAGGGTTCACGTACAAAAACAACTCATACTTGGTTTGATGATAAAATGTACCCTGCAGTTCTTTTAATTTTTATTTCCAGTGGAAAAGGCTGCGGCTTTCTCCCTTATTTATTTCTCAAAGTGTTTGAAAATTTCTTTGGAATTTCATTTAATGGTGTTTTTCTTTTTAATAGAATGCTGCTATATCTGTTTTGGTAATTCTTATTGTTATACATAATACTCTGAAATTACTATGGCTGATCACACATTCTTTAAAATGGTAGCTATAACCAGTTAGAGTGTTATTTTTTTTAATTCTTGGAGTTTTCTGATTGTCTGTCTGTCTGTCCATTTCTCTATCACCTTTCACTTGAATTGGAATTTCCCAGAACAGAAGTCTGAGAAATCAGAAAGGGTGCCAATTCCTGGGGAAATGAAAGAAACATGCTGATACAAACCTCTCAGCCACTTCATAATTAAGGAATGTCCAAGAACACAGCATCCAGACAAATTATGTCACAGAGTTGCTTATCCTGTGAGGAAAAATAAATTTTCTTTTTCCCAAGATATGTGAGAATGCTGAGAAAAATGAATGACTTGGGTCAGTCTCGCCCTCTCTTGGCTGAACCCACCTCATAGGGTTGTTGACTTGAGGAGAATGAAAAGACAACCCCATAAACAAGCGAACAAAATAAATAAATAAATAAATAAATGCCAAATTAAATGTGTTACTAATTGCCTTGACATCTTAGCATATGGAGAGATACGGTCTGCTTGTCCTGCCATGCATCTGACAAAAAAACTAATTGTATCTACAAAATAAACACCACAACTTGTTTATTCCTAATGAGCTCTTTGAAGACTGAATAAATTGAGCAGGATTTCAACATTCTTCCCATAATTCTTGGGACTGATCTGAAACCCTTTTGTGCCTTTGTATTTAAATTTTCATAAATAGAAAAATCAGAGATAGAGATCAGAGAATCATACATATGTAAGTCTGGAAATTCCTAGAGGGCTGGTTTATCTATAAGGAGGACCATCCTTTACCAACCCCCCTCTAGATCTGGGGTCTGATAACTGAGTCCTGCTCCCAGACAATTTGGGGAAGGTGAGAAGAGCTCAGAGTTTTGATCAGCTCTCCTTCTTCACTACAATTGGAAAGCATTCTTTACTTTGTGCTGGTTCACCATTTAGATGGGGACAACTCAGCTTGCATCATTCATCATTGTTTGACTCTGTGACAGATAATACCTGCTGCAAACGATGATCAATTGAAAAGCCATTTCAGCACCTATCACTTTAATGAAACACATTTTTAAATGTACCTATGGACAAGGAGAACAATTAACCCTTGTCTGTTGGAAGACTCAGACATGGTACAGTTTATGCAAACATTAAAGATTATTGCAATCTCCAAATAAAGGGAAGAGGAAGTGCATGTGGTGTTAATGGATTGCCTTTTGCTATTCCAATTATAAGGAAATGGAATGGTCCCTTGTAGAAGCATCTTTAAAATCAAGAAATGTCATGTTTCCTAACTTAATAGTCAAGTCACAAAAATATTAAACTGTGATGACATCAACATTTATTCATTATGATCCTCTGCATTTAAACATTTATTAAGGCCAATTTCTCATGTGCCCCCTTTTCATCTTGCAAGAATGTTTGCTGTCATGACTGTATGTGTAGAGAGGAGAAAAAACTGTTGCACAAATTTTCCTTGTTGCCTTCATTGGACCTTTAAAGAGTAATGCATGTAAAATTGTGCAGTCTAGCTATCTGATTTTCAAAGTGTGTTGACTGAGGGTCAAGACTATGACTGATTTTATATGTACAAAATGCTTTACTTAGACACTTTTATTTTGGATAAACATCTGGTTTTAAATAGTTCTAAACTGGATCTGAATTGTATACGTGTGTTTTGCTTTAAACATGCCTTTTTTTAAAAAAAGGGAAGAATAATATAATTCATGAATGCAAGAATGGCAGTTCTCACTCATTCTCAACCACTTATATATTTTTCCCCCAGCTATTTATGGGGTAAGTATCTTGTTTTCCTGATTCCTCCCTGTAATGAGTCATATGTAGCAAACACTTATACCTATGATTTTTAAATCCAATTTGTAAACATTTTCTTTGGCATTAACAAACATAATCTTGGAATATTTACTTGAAATTGCCATGGTTTTCGTATTTTATTTTGTTACCTTTCCTTCCTGAGGAAAAATAAAATGAAATGAAACATGCTAGGAAAATGCTGTTTAATTGTCTTCCATAGCTCTATTCTGAATGCTTCCTTTTATTGTTTTTTGGGTTGTAATAACATATTTGCATTTAATACGACAGATTAAATCTGCAAGACTAACAAAAGATCTGAATCATAAGCCTAGTTATGCAAATAAAATTCTACTGCAATTCAAAAGAATGGCAACCACTCAAAATGTATTGATAATATGTTTTTCCTATTAGAGAAAATGGATTATAGTGGCAACCCAGTGCACAGTGAAGGGCATTTGTGGGCAATTAGTAGAATGGCTACATCAATAAGCTTTTCACTCAGCCATAAATCCAATAGACTTTAAGGGAGAGTAGACAGGTATTTTCTTAGCTATTTTTCTACCGTTTATTAGAACTTTAGGTTAATATTAGAGTGTCCATAGATTCACTAAATTATGCACTAAGTGAATTTCAACATGTGCCAGTAAACAATATGAATATACTCCATCAGTTCCTTTTTAAAATTGTCCAAATTGTATTATACTGAGGTGTCTATTTGGCACAGTAGTTAAAATGGTTTTTGGTACAAGAGTTAGGATTAAGATTATAGCATCAAAGAAACTGGGAGACCACAAGTTCTAGACTTACCTTAGGCACAAAACCAACTTTGGTGACCTTGGGCCAGTCAGTCACTCTCTCTCATCTCTAGGAACAATGCAATAGCAAGCCATTTCTGAAATCTTGTCAAAAAAACTGCAGGGATTTCTCCTGGCAGTTATCAGGATGACTTGAAGGCAGCATAGCTGGCTGGAGAATTCTGGGAGTTGAAGTCCACAAGCCTTAAGGCTACCAAGTTTGAAGACCTCTGATTTAGGGCATCATAATTTATTGCTAGAATTGTCAATAAATCATGATGCCCTAAATCTTGATAATCCTGCAGCATCCTTTACTGTGCACTAAAATGGGTTTGTTCAGAATTAATGCCCATATTACAAGGCTGTGCCTGGGATTCCGTGGGAAATGAAAAACCTCTTCCAAATGGCATGCCCAATGCTCAATGAATTGCATTTTTTTTCCTCTTTGTTTCTTTTCTACATACTATTTTTGCATAAGAGCTTATGAAAAATGTTAATTTGTTGTAGTATTTACTGATCTCATTAATAGAAAGAGGGATAAGGAGTTTTACTGATTTAAGATAATTACTAGGCTTTTTGTGGAGACTGATTGGCTTCTTCAGCTGTTCTTTTTTATTATTACAAAAAAAAAATCTAAGTCTATTAGAATTGTTTACAACTGACCTTTTCTTATCTCCTTTTTTTAGAAACTCACACTTACCCTGAGCCCTTTTTAATTATTTATTTGATTGATGCATGTCCTGCCTTCTCCTGCCATGAAACAGTCCTATTTTGTTATTGCTTTGAGTTTGTTAAGATCTGCTTTTTTGAAATCCAATATATGCGTTTGGCTATATTCAGCTTTTATTCTCTCTTAACATCAAGAGTTTCGGCCTGAATGATCAGTATTTTCTTCAGTATTCTTATTACTTCCAATCCCTCAATTATGTCTTCACTCCTGGTTAATATGAAGTCAAATATAACTGATCTTTTTCTAACCTTCCACTGCAAGGAAAGTAATGATTTTCAGAAAGATGATTCTAAAAGAGTCTTTGCTATGTTTCCAGGGTCCTGACCTTCCCTCCTTGATCTCCAAGGTGATGTGTTTGTAGCTGCTGTTGGCAGGATTATTTGTTTTCACATAGATTGGCAGAAAGGGATAATTGTCCATGAACTGGATAACTCTTGGGAGTTCATGTGTCACCATGACACAGTACATATAGAAAGTCTGAATTGTACGGAAAAGCTAAAAGTCAGAATTAATTGAGAGAGAAGAGCCACGATGGTGCAGTGCTTAGAGTGCAGTACTGCAGGCTACTTCTGCTGATCACCAGCTGCCAGCAGTTTGGCAGATCGAATCTCACCAGGCTCAAGGTTGACTCAGCCTTTCATCCTTCCGAGGTCGCTAAAATGAGGACCCAGATTGTTGGGGGCAATATGCTGACTGAATACTGCTTGAAGAGGGCTGTAAAGCACTATGAAGCGGTATATAAATATATAAGTCTAAGTGCTATTGCTATTGCTAGTTGGGATACACAAAGAATACTAAGAACAACAAAAGGTGTCTTTAGAAAAAAACAATATAGAAAATAAATATATCAAATATGAAGGCAGCAAAAAAATGATTTCAAGGGGTAAAGAAAAGAATGAAGTCATTCAAATCCTATTTTATATTACTCTTCTGTCAGAAGACAATGGGTGTTCTGATGAGTAATTGAAGAGCAGAGAAGGGGCAGGAATGAATCTTGAAGCAGATTGGATCTGTCTATCTATATCGATAATCTACAGTTGATTACTTTTAATGAGTTTTAATTTTCAAGACCAGATGACATGTATTTATTTAGTCCTATAATAAAATTGTTACATGAATAGAAGATCCCTTGATTCTCTTCTTTACTGCAGTAAATTTCCTTCTTTATGCTTGTCATAAGCTATACTCATTTGTTCTGAAATAATTTCAAAGGGAATGAGGGAAACTTGATGGCTCCGACCACACCTATTTTTAATTGCATTTCCCATTGTTTTGTGATCAGAACAAGATGATAATAACACCTCAATCAACAATATCCCTTCAAGGCAATCCAGATGTGATAGAATGTAGTCTGGATTCCCAGGAGAGAGGAACTGCATTTGAACGGAGTAAGAGACAGTGAAATTTAGATAGTTGATTAGGAAGAAAAAGGACAAAGCAGCTCCTTTCTAGAAGTTCTCAGACTGTATCTTTAATGATTCAAGTAGTTTGCTTTAATTTGGAAGATTTCTGTCTATAAACAATAAAGGAAATTACTTTGAAATAATTTGGCATGTCTGTCTTGGTTTTTTCAGCCTGACACTAGTATCTCAAAGGATCTAGTCAAATGCTGCACAATGGATTTGGGCGTGAAATGTCCCAATGAATCTGGGATCTAGCTCAATTAGCAAAATATACGATGGATAGAGGAAGTTATGTCAGTAAAATAGGAATTTAAAAGTTATTTGAAACAACAACTGTGACAAAGATGGTTCTGCTTCAGTTATTAATGATTTAATAACCTTCTTACAGTTTACAGCAACATAAACAACTTTCACATATATCTACCAGCAAATTTGTTTTTAAGGCCTGATTCTAAATCTTAAAATTGGAAATCATCTTGTAAATATTTATATCCACATGTCAAATTACTCGCAGATGAGCTTTTCTAACTGAATATTGTGTCTGCCACTTTGGCATTACTAATGCCCTTTAACTGAAATTGACTAAGTTCTAAATTAAATGTCTCTGTTCCCATTGGCATCAGGATAGTTTTATTTTTCTATGTTCCTTCCTACCAGCATCAAAGTTCTGACATTATTCTTCCAATTATACAATTGGCCCTTTGCGGCCAATTGAGTTTTGCTCCTGTTATATGCATAATGTTGTGACAGATGATATGAAAGCTTGACAAGACAAGCTTGCATTTCTGAACCCACCAAGAGCTACTCTTCAGATGAAATTATACGCAGTCCTATATTTCAAGTTTAGACCAGCTCTTTTCATATATCCTTTGCTACAGCAAGTTAGCTCTCAAAGCCAATCCTCCTGGATAACCAATGCCCCCAAAGAATAGTAATTTTTCATCAGAGGAGTATTTAGTAACTTTTTCCAGAGCAGCTCATACTTATAAAAGAAACCCTATCCAGATGAAAAATATGAAATAAAAGAAGCTGAAAGCAAAGGTACTACTAATGAAGTATATGACAATGTTGTGCCAATCAGTTATGTAGAGCATTAATTTTTACTTCTGTTGTCATATTGTTTAGCTACAGTTCACAATACTGTCTTGACTAGTGACTTTGCCTGAACTCACCTGAATATTTTATTTTTATGTATTTATTTAGAAGAGAATTAAATGCATACGCTACAAAGTAAAGGGATCCAGTATTATCTAACCTTTGTAGGATAAATCATACCTCAAAGAACAGCTCAAGAACATCAGGGCTCTCCCCACCCTTCCATTTCATAGATGAGTACAAGAACAAAAAAAAAGTACTGAAACTGAATTATTAGTTATGCAGATGGTGTTAGCAGAAGAAAGGTTTATGGGATCATGCTAGATGGGTTCTTGGGACAATATGGGAGGTATCTCACAAGGACTGGTTTAAGAAGAGCTTGGCTGAACCTGATGAGCTTGATCAGAAAGACTTTCAATTTAATTATATAGCAGTTGAAATAACCATAAGGAGGCATCAAAGTGTTTAGTAAAAGAAAGTGGGAATAGAAGGAAGTGGGAGTAATTATATGGCCCTATTAAACTTAATAAAAACTCAGAACATTTGGGTCATAAAATTTGTGCCCTTGTTACCTAGCTATTAATGCTCACAGTAATGGAAATCAAAAATTACTAGAAGGCAAATATGATTTAAAAAACATGAGAGAGATCTGGTGGAACCATTTGATAAATTGAAAAAGCAATTGAATACAATTTTATCAAAAGAAAAACAAAAGAAAGGAGTTTAAGCTGATTTTTTGAAATAAATAATTCTCAAAAATTCAGGTCAAGCATATCAGGGGAAAGTATCTAATGCTGAAGTTTTTGATTTAAAGGGAAGTTGCAGTCAAATAATTTTAATATTGAATCTATATTCAAATATTAATAAGCACAGTAGAAAGATACTTATAATTCCAAGGCAGAAGGAATTAATGGGAAAAAATTAAAATGGGTTGTATGTCCTAAAAGAAGACATAATAAAAGGATAATTGTCAGCTCTTAAGGTAGTCCAGAAAGGAAAGGTAACTTACCTTTTCTGTAAAGTTACAGTAGCCGAACCTTGCTAATTGATATCTAAAGTATCAGATACCGCAGGTACAGTAGCATCTGAAAGTACCTCTCCTTTCCCTTATTTTTACTCTCCTTAAAATTAGGGAGATTTCTTTCTGAGAATGCTTTCTTTATCCCATTTTTCCTTCTGGTTCAGATTCCATTTTATCATTGTTTGGGCTGTGGTTTTTACTTTTATTCCCCAAGGTCATTCCCACATACCATTATGGTTGCTAACAGCTCAATAAAGAACATAAACTATTTACATGTTGCTATATAAGAAGATTAGAAGATCTGAAAATAAAAAGGGCACATAGAAGAGATAAACCATTCCACTACGAAAATTAAGCTCAGAATGATGAAGATATTTGATGAATTTGAAGGAAAATATAAAGGGCTTTGGAATCAGTACCCAACTGATATAGAAGGTAGTAAACTGCTAACAGATAACAAAGAAAGAGGACTTGAATTCCTATTTTGGCTCAGTCTCTGAAAAGAAGATACATGTCTCACAAGAGAACTGTGAAGAGAAGATGTAGAGGCACAACTGAAGCCTGAGACTGATAAAAACATGTTCAGATAAATATTTAATTGAATTAAAATCACTTGGGCCATATGACTTATATCCCAGGGTCCTGAAACATTTTGGTAATGGCCTGGGCAAACTATTATATATTATTTTTGAAAAATCTTAGAGAACAGGTGAAGTGCCAAAAAAAAAAAGAGGAAGAGGAGAATGTTCTTATCTTCAAAATGAAAAAAAAAGGACCCAGGGAACAACCCAGTGTTAGAACACAGGAAGAATGAAATTTAAACATAGAAATTGATGTATAAGTACGTGAGAATGCAATAATAGACATGTCAGCATGGATTTATCAAAGAAAAGTTTTTTCCTTTTTAATTAGGGTCAGAGTCCCCTGGATTTTTCATCCTTGAGATAAAGCTATACAGCAGGGGTATCAAGCTCACGTCATCATGGCAGCGTCACGTGACATATCTGGACATTTTCCCCCTTCACTAAACTGGGTGTGGGTGTGGCCAGCACATGACACATCTGGCCCATGGGCCGGGAATTTGACAGCCCTGCTATACAGGAACTAAAAGTGGTATAGTCTAATGTAAACTCATTCAAAATCTTCCTAAGAAATCTACTAATGTAGATTTTGAATCAAACCTTCCTGCTTGTCCTCATCCCCAGACCTTAGAAGGCCTAAACCATCAAGTCCAATTCTGCTGGTAGCCATAAAAAGAGTGGGTTTTGGGAGGTGTGGTCAACCTTCTGAATAATCACAAAGCTCCAGAAAGGAACATTAGCTACAAACCATTTTTAAAATAAGGCAAGCTCATGTTCTGCCCCAGCTCCGGATTTCTGAGGATATTGACACACACCAATGGTCCTTATCAAATTTATTAAGTAGCAAGAATAAACAAGACCGGCAAAGGTTGGCAACCAGGCCAGAAAACAAAATACGATAAACCAAAATACTCTGATAATAAATACGAGTTGTTTCCAGCAAGAAAGCACTAGCTGCGTGCAACTTAAATAGGTTAAGGGAGTGGCCAATTATCCTCAAGCCCTACTCTCGAATAGACCTCCTCCTCCTGAGTAGCCACTCGTGCCTTTTGGCAGCCCTGCGTGCTCGAGCATTGAGGAGAGGCTCCTCCACTTCGCTCTCTCCACTTGAAGGAACCTCTGGAGGTTCCGAAGGCCCTGGCTGGCCTTCGGAACCTCCAGAGGTTCCTTCAAGTGGAGAGAGCTGAGTCTCTGCCTCTGGCACCACATCCTCTTCAGCCTCCTCGCTGTACGATGCGAGCACTGGCTGCGCAGGCTGAGGCGCGACACCACACCAGCCTCCTCTTCGTTGGGATCAGCCATGATCCACACAGGCTGCTGGCGGGCCACAACAGCTCATAACAGTTTGATACAGTAACATTTTTTAAAAGCTTTGGAAGCATGAATCTCTGAAAACATGTCATGGAAATGCTATTATTTTTTAGATTTGCCAACTGCCCATCGTACCTGAAGCCACTCTCAGTTTCTGAAACTGAAATCAAAATCTCAGTAATAATTTGCAATGACTTCTCTTGTTGCACCACCAATAGTCAGCAAAATAGTGAGGTCATAAAGAAAATTTGACCCATGGGTTCCCTGAGGCTATTTATTATCCCTTACCATTTAAAAGACAAAGGTGTAAAGGGTTTATTGTAAGTGTTTGTTTCAGCTATGAATATATATATGTGGGTGGGTGGGTGGGAGTGTCTGTGTGTCGTTGTGTTTAAACTGTAACGTCTTTAACATTCAGTTAAGATTCTTATTGTTACAGAAAATTTCCAATAAAATTATTAAGAGAAATGTATGTGGGGCAGCAATTTTATTAATTGAACAACAAACTGGCACATTTTAAGTTTTCTTAAGAGGCAATAGTTATGTATCCTTCTATTTGGTGATATGTCACTACATGATTTCTAAAATCAATATATTTGTTCCATTGAGACATACTTATTTCCTGCAAAAATGGGAAAACTAGCTGAATATGTGAAATTCTGCACAAACTAGGGCAGAAGATGGAAACAAAGAGGAATCAAATGAGAATGTGTGTATCGGAATACATAACTATGCCTGCCAGCATTCTAAATTGATGCACATTCCAATGCTCTTTTTGATCCCTAATCAAAGGTGCATTGAGGTTTATATGAACAAATACACAATATATGAAACCAAATTTTTGAGCTTCAGGGCAACACTTTGTGAATGATCTGTGTATCAATTTACAACATCACATTTTTCTTTTTCCTTGAAATATCCATTTGAAAAAGATGCCTAAGTTCCTCTATGGAACTTAACCTACAGGCTACAGCTCAAAACCTATAGCCTTAAGCTATAGGCTACAGCTCAAAACCTTGCCCACTTTTCTGAGCTTTTAAACATCTATATAAACCACTGGAGAAAGTCATCCAGAACCTTGGAGGTGGATGTCATGAGTATGGTGATATTACTCAGCTTTATTGCTCCTTACCTTCCAACTCCAACAAAGCAATCAATGCTCTTGCATATTATCTAACATAATTAATGGACTGCATGAGACAAAAGCTGAAATTAACAAGCAAAAAGAGGGACCATTGATAAGGAAAACAATGAAATCTGGTATTGAAATGGGTGTTTATTTTTTAAATGTTTGATTCTATCAATTTTAAATAGTATTGTTTTACTTTATATTCTGTACGTTCTTTAACATTCGTAAATCACCTTGAATGCTGAATGGAGTTAAATTAATTTTGTGTGTGTGTGTGTGTGTGTGTGTGTGTGGAGAGAGAGAGAGAGAGAGAGAGAGAGAGAGAGAGAGAAAGAGAGAGAGAGGTAGAGAGGTAGAGAGAGAGAAAAAGAGAGAAAGAAAGAAGAAATATCTATAAAAATGTACAGAACAAAAAGAACAACTTCTAGAAACTTTTCTCAGGCAAAAAGACTTATAAGATGAGTCTGGATGTATATAGTACTTGCCCCCTGGGTCCTTCTCTATGTTTTATTTATTTATTTATTATTATTCCTTTGGAATATGATGAATTTGTTGTTCTTCTGAGCTGAGTTTGCCAAATTTTTAACTTACGGGATTCAGACTGCTTGCTTGATTCAGATATTCTGCTCTAAGCTTTATCTTTAAACTCTGCCTGAGAATCAAACCTAAACCCTTTTATACAGTGGAGCCTCTGATTGTCTTCCTCCACCTCCGTTTCCAACCTGCTTTGATTTAACCCTTCTTAAGAATAAGTTTATTTAGTTGTCTTGTTAGCTTTGCTCATAAAATTAGTAACTTGGTTTTCATGCTAATTTGTGTTTTGCATGCTCTGCAAATAGGGTCCTATACACATTTAAACTGAAGTCTTGGATCATTTCATTTGACAACATTAATTGAATCACCTTCATCAAACAGATTTATGAAATAAAGCATGGACTTGCTTTGAAAAAAACAAATCAATTCATTTTGAAGTATGTTGTACCTTCATGGCTTTTCCGTTGCTTCTTCTTGTATACTTACAGTCAATGTACAATTTTGCAATTTCTATTTCATATACAGAAAACTCAGGGCAAGGGAACCAAATAGTATGACAAGTTCTTTGATGCTGACAGAAGTGATAAGCAATAAGACTGATCACCTCACTGAACTTTCTGCCAATCAGAACTCTTTTGATGTGGCAAGTCTAATATTTTTGGGATGTTGTTCACTTTTTCAACTCTCAGCTTTTTTAATGTGGTAACCACAAGTCCTAACTTTGTCTTGTATTAATGGAACATTTCACTTTCTGTGAATTCAGCAGGCAGCTCATTGGAGTACTCAATATACTACAGATGGGCTTCAGGCTGCCCTTGCTTTTAAGTTCTGCCTGAATAGAAAGACTTTTGACAAGGACTGAATGAGCGCCAAGCCAGAGTGATTGGCCCGTTCCTTTTCTGCTTTATATGGTAAAGGGCCAAGACTACAAATCTTTCTTTGAATTAATCTATTTCTGTGCCATTGCATCTCATTGTGCTTGCTTCTTCTCCTAATTAACATTAAGCAGGGGTGTCAAACTCAAGGCCCACGGGCTCGATACAACCCACGGATGCTTAGATCTGGCCCATGGGGCTGCCCTGGAAACAGAGAAGGACTGGCCCATGTTGCCTCTGCCAGTGAAAACGGAGCGCCGTTTTCACTGACAAAGGTTGCAGGAGGCCGTTGCTGCTGAAAACGGAGATCGGGAGCCTGTTTTCGCTGGCAGAGTGCTTGGGTCACCATAGGCACCACTGATATGAGTGACATCAAGCTGGCCATGCCAACCCTAGTCACACCCACACCAAGGTCAAACACAACCCTGATGCGGCCCTCAATGAAATTGAGTTGGACACCCCTGACATAGAGTATGGCCACAAAACCACTGTAATAAAATGTATTATAATATCTTTGAAGATATCTACCTGAAACCAGGCAAAATCAACATTTTCTTAAACGTCTACTGTTTCTGCTATTTTTACCCAAGTCTGCCAGAAAGTGAAGCAAATCTTTAATCTCAAAGTGGCTTAAACTAAGTTAAATTGCTCCTGAATCCCAAATCATAAAATTGAAGCTAATCTTTCCATGTTTGAATCTTGATTCGCCAATTCAATTCAAATTAAAGCTGATTCACACAGGCTTACTGGCCTGTTCACAGCTATGATATATTTATGTGGAGGGTGGTGTAACTCCCCTAGAACAAGAAATGTAGGTGCCTGGCAAAATTACTTATTTTGAAAATTGGTTTCTCAAAAGTGTGTTTCTCAATATGTTAATTTTGCAATAATCAAGACATGTAGCGATATAAGTGGTATGAAAAAACTGTAGGTTTTTATAGATGATGGCATTCTTTTTCTCTTAATTCAGGACATTATCCTGGGTGTTTAAATATGAGGCCAAACTGACAAAGGAATGAACAGGTAGGCCTACCACAATGGCATTTTGTTCTGGTCATTGTTCCATTTATATATTTGAAATAACAAAGATGCAGTGACAGGACAAATAATCCCTCCTAACATTGAAGGTTCACAATTGTGAGTTCATTTCTAAGCCTCATGAGCCAATAATATAACATATTATATAATTTGTGTACTCATATCATATAATCTTGAAAATATTGCTTTCAGTATATTATTGTTATATATCATATGTTATGTCTGTTGTAATATTACAAATTTAATTTATGTGGAAACATAACTTTTGTACTGTACTGAGATTGAGACTTCTACTTGAGCCTTTTTTTATTTTAATGTTTGAAATTAAAACAACTGTACCCACCAAAAACATACTCTGCAATTTGATTTTAAACACAATGCTTTAATCTAGAAAAGACAAAAGGTAATTTAATCTATTAGTATGAATGTATTGCTATTGCTATTCAGCGTTGTTTATTATCAAGGTAATACAGATTAAATCTAGGACTTTTTAATTGTTTGGCTCAATAAAGCAATATGCTTTCTTTCCTTCCTTAATTATTCAGCAGTTTCCTAATGAGGTCCACAATTAAATCATATCACTTATGCATTAACATAATACCCTATGAAGTTTCTACAGCTTGACTTTAGATGACTCATCAGGCAGAAATCAGAACAATTCCTAACTGTTTGTGTTTGAGACATAAGTCCTATGAACAATAGACACCTATTCTTCTGTTTAAGACTTGGGAACAGGACAAAAAAGATCTATGGAATGGGAGTGTAAAGTAGTCAATGTGCTGTTCATTCATTTCAAGGTGCCATTATTGTTGTTGTTGTTATTGTTGTTAAAATATACATGTCTCCCTCAGAGTTCGGGTTTTCTTTTTCTTTTTTTAGATTCTGAAAAATGTCAAAGATGTCTAAGGTATTTTTTTTTTAAATATCATGATTGCTTGTACAGTCAACCAATTGTTTAGACTGGATTTGGCATTTTTACCCACCAGTCTTTCCCAAGGATCTTGTTTGGTGGCATTAAAGATATCATTGCAGGATGTAAGCTGTTTCAAGTAAAGCTGCCATTTGCAAATGACTGATGGTGATTTTGTCAATGTCGATGGTATTCAAGCGATACTCCAGATGTTTTGGATTTGCACCCAAGGCACCTATTATTAATGGTACTATCTTTGCTTTCTTTTGCCAGAGTTGTTCTATTTCTATTCGCAGATTTTTATATTTTGTGATTTCCTCCTGTTCTTTCTCTTCTATTCTGTTATCTCCAAGTACTGCAACATCCACTATCCAGAATTTTTGTTTTTCTGATTGACAATTGTTAAGTCCAGGGTATTATATGGCAGTTGCTTGACTGTTTGAATTCTAAAGTCATATGGATGCGTACAAATCTAAACGTTAAATTGTTTTGGGAATGGTGACATTTTCCATCCAGCTTTTTGGCATTTTCTCTCTTCTCCACAATAACTGAACACAAGCCTTTTTCTGTTCTTGCACTATACTAACTTTGCTAACAAACAATACTGTTCTCTATCATGCATTTTGAATGGTATTCATCATGTTAGTAGTTTACATGACTATAAAATTAATTATAGAAAATAGATCCACAATGATTTGCGGCATTGAAACAATGTAATCCACAATAAATAGTTATATTTATACAAATGGGTTGAATTGCACATGCCAGAGCTTAATCCAAGCAATTTAGTGAAATACTTGGATGTCATCCCAGGATATAATTTTGTCTTTCAGTAATATTGGTGGACAATGAAGCATTGGTTGATGGGGTGCTGGGGAGAGACGTAGATCATTGAAAAGCCTAATCAGAAAGTTAACTGCAAAAAAAAAAAGATTGATTGTAATGGTATACAAACTATATCATTAGACATTTTAAATAACTGATAGATAACTAGTGTTTACTAAAATCCTGGAGCCAGAGCACTCAGTCATTACATAACTATCAAGCAAGGCTATATGGTAGTTAATTTATTTTTGACTTACAGTTTTACAGCTGAGCCAAATGGCCTTTCAAAATTCTCCACCCATTTTTTAGGCAGAGAAACCGAGTGGAGATTGATCATATCTCTATTTCTTTCTTTTTTTTTTTTTAATATACTTTATTGAGTTTTCTAGTATTTAAAAAGACAAAATACAATCTCAATCTTGATCCGGGGTACGGTGTTTACACATTTCATAAGTCAAATATTGGATGGATTCCATCCATAACTATCACTATACATTATATTATACAATACTATATAATTCTCTACATTTCTATACAATTGAGTCCATTTCTGGTGTTTAAGCAACTATAGCCTATTATCATACTTTTATCCTATTCTTTAACCAGTTATACCAAATTCCCCATACTTCATAGTGCTTTGAATTTTCTTCATTTTTTAGCTCGTTTGTCAGTTTAGCCATCTCTGCGCACTCTAGGATTTTATTTATTAATGTTTCCTCAGAGGGGGTAGATTTAGATTTCCAAAGTTTCGCAAAGGCTATTCTAGCCACAGTAATAATTTGGATTGCCAAATGGGTTTTATTATTGTTGAGACCATCTTCCGTCATACCTAAGAGAAAGGATTCCGGGGCCAGGACTATCTCCTGTCCCATTATTTCAGAGAGCCAGAGTCGGATCTTTAACCAAAACTTTTTGGTCTCAGGACAAGTCCACCAAAGATGATAAAAGGTGCCGACCGTTTTTCCACATTTCCAGCATAAAGCAGAAGAGTTTGGGAATATTTTAGCCAGCCTGTCCGGGGCTAGATACCACCTATGCAGCATTTTGTAGTGGTTTTCCCTGAATGTTGCCGATTTTGTTATTTTGAGATTCCTCTTCCAAGCTGTCTCCCAGTCATTGAAATTAAGGGCATATCCTAAGTTTTTCTCCCAAATGCTTAACTGTTTTTTAGCTATCGTCTCCGCTCTATCCTCATCTAATATAAAGTTATAAATTTTGGATAGCATTTTCTTTTCTGGACCCCAAATAATTTTGTCAAAATATCCATATTTCATTTCAATACCCCTTCTATCTCTATCTTCTTGAAATCTAGCTTTAATTTGGAGATAGTTCCACCAATCCAGATTGAACCCCTGGTCCCTCAATGCTTCCAAAGGTTTGAGCTTCCCTTCTTCGTCCAAGATATCCTTATATGTGCCCAGTTTATAGTTTCCTCTCCTATTTGGGACCACTAGAGCTTCTATAATCGACAACCAACTAGGAACCTTGGTATATATCTTCTGTCTAATTTCCAGCCACGTACAAATCAATGTCTCTCTTATTTTATGTTTATGAAAATACGTTTTCCTCCTATCCTTTATATCCCAGAGGTAAGCGTGCCATCCTTCATGGAGGTCATGTCCTTCTAGTGTCAGAGTTCTCCCTTCTTGTAATTTAATCCACTCCTTTATCCAAATTATTTTTGCCGCCTTTTGGTATAATTCCCAATCAGGGAGCCCAAACCCTCCCAAATTTCTTTTCCCTTGAAGTGTCTTAAGAGAGATCCTTGATTTCTTACCCTCCCACAGGAAATTCCTGATATATTTGTTCAAATCCAGAAAGAATTTTTTATCCAATGATACAGGTATATTTTGAAATAGGAATAGAAATTTTGGTAAAATATTCATTTTGATCGCCACAATTTTCCCAGTCAGGGACAATTTAAGTCTCCTCCACCTATCAAGGTCTTGATTGATTTTCTGCAATAGGGGAATATAATTATCATCTTTTAATGAAGATAGTCTTGCGGTAATCCATATTCCCAAATATTTTATTTTCTTAACTACCTGGAGGCCTAATAGATCTTCTAATTCTTTCATTTGTAGGTTTGTCATATTTTTCACGATTATTTTAGTTTTGTTCTTATTAAGTTTAAGGCCCGCGACTTCTCCATAGTTCTGGACTTCCTGCATTAATTTTGAGCCGGTGTCTAATGGGTCTTCAATTATAAAGGCGACGTCGTCCGCAAAAGCCTGGGTTTTAAATATTTCCTTCCTAATCTTTAAGCCTTTGATATCTTCATTTGCTCTAATCTTTCTAAGTAGGACCTCTAGTGCTAGAATGTAAAGTAAGGGGGATAAGGGACATCCCTGCCTGACTCCTCTTTGGATCTGAAATGTCCGAGTTCTGTCTCCATTCACTAGTATGTTTGCCCTCTGATTATGATAGATATTCTCTATCATCCTCCTAAAGTTAGTCCCAAATCCCATTAAATCTATTTGATTTATCATGAAGGTCCAGTTTAAATTGTCGAATGCCTTTTGGGCATCAACAAACATTAAAGCCATCTGTTTTCCAGGGTGTTGTTCATAGTATTCAATAGTATTTAAGACTGTTCTCAAGTTGTCTCTAATCTGTCTCCCAGGGAGAAAACCATTTTGATCCTTGTGTATCCATCGGTTTAGAATTTTCTTAAATCTCTCCGCAATTATAGTCATAAATAATTTATAATCTGCGTTGAGCAGTGAGATGGGTCTATAGTTGGAAATCTGTTTCGGGTCGGCACCTTCTTTCAGAATGATCGTCAGATAGGCTTCCCTCCAGGAGTCTGGGATTGTTATACCAGCAATAACATCATTTAAAATTTCTAGCAGTTCCAATTTCAGGGCATCATCAAATTTTTGATATAGTTCCCCAGGGAGACCATCAGGGCCTGGGGTTTTATTCTTCTTTATTTTAGATAAGGCAGATCTTAACTCCTCTATGGTGATCTTTTCGTTTAACATTTCCTTTTCTTCTTCCGAAATTTGAGGGAGGTTGGCTTCCAACAAATACTGTTCAACCTTATTTAACTCAATTCCTTCGTTTTTGTAAAGACACTCATAAAATTTTCTTATACTTTCTAATTTATCTTCTTCCTTTGTCAACAAGATGCCCTGCGGGTCTTCTAAAGCTAGTATTTGGTTTTTTTCCTTCTCTTTTTTTAATTTATACGCCAACCATCTCCCCGACTTGTTAGCATTCTCGAAACAATAATGCTTAGATCTTCTTATTTTTTGAGCCATCTCCTCCTGGTCCAATAAATTCAATCGGTGTCTCAACATCAACCACTGTTGTTTCGTCGCCTCATCTCCCGGTCGTTGCTGTAATTCGGCCTCAGTTTGTAATAATTTTTGAGTAAGTTCTTCTCTACTCTTTCTTTTTTCCTTATTTTTAAAGGCAGTATATGAAATAGCTATTCCCCTGACATACGCCTTCATAGTGTCCCACACCACTTCTTTGGCTGTCTCTCGATTCCCATTTTCTAAGAAGAAGCGTTTGATTTCTTCATTCAATTTTAGTGTAAACTCTTTTTCGTTTAAGAGATTGGTCCTTAAACTCCATCTCTGTTGTATTTTCTTCATATCGTGGGACCAACTGATTTCTAGGAGCTTATGATCTGCCCAAGTATTAGAGCCTATATTAACTTTCTTAATTTCTAAAGCCAATTTTCTGGTAGCCCAAACCATATCAATTCGGGACCAGGAGTTCTGTGGGATGGAATAAAATGTAAATTGTCTGTCCTGGGGATGTAAGGTACGCCACATGTCAATTAAATTTATCTCATCTACTAAGTCAAAGAAAGTCTTTGGTAGGGGAGATCTTTTATTCTTTTTTGTTGTATCGCTCTTATAGTCAAGCTTTGGATCCACAATTCCATTAAAATCCCCTAGCATACATATTTCAAGGTGTGCCCAATTTGCCAACTGTTCCTGCAATTTCCTGTAGAATTTCCCTTGTTTTTTATTTGGTGCATAAACCCCTACCAATAACAGCCTAGCATTGCCTCTTGTTATTTCAACTATAAGTATTCTCCCTTTTCCATCTTTATATTTGCATTCTGCCATTATTCCTTTCTTAACATAGATGGCGACCCCCCTTTTTCTTTTCTCAGCTAATGAGGAGAATACTTTACCAAATTTACAATAATTTAGATAATCAGCCTCATCTTTTTTTATATGAACTTCTTGGATGCAGATAATATCAGGGTTTTGTTTCGCCAATTTTGACAATATTATCCTTCTTTTTTTGTAATCATTTAAACCGTTCGCGTTTACCGATATGATCTTAGTATCGTTCATTTCTAAAATTAATTTCTAGTCTCTTGTTCTTATTTGCCTTTTAAAGTTACGGCTCTCACTGGTCTTGATTTTTTTCCTCTTTCCTCAGTATCCTCCTTTTTCTTCTCCTCTTCTATATCTTCTCTAGTAATTTGCTCTTGGGATATCTCTTCTTCCGTATTTACTATCTCGTTATCCTCCTTACTAGTTTGTTCCTCCTCTCCTCCCCTTAGTTGTTCTAAAAAGTCCTGAGCATCACTTAGACAGTCAATTCTTATTTTCCTCCCTTGCCAGGAAATTTGCAATCCTTCTGGCAAAAGCCACCTAAAAATTATATTCCTCCTGTTTAGATGGTTTGTCAAGAACCTATAATTTTTCCTCCTTTCCCTCACTCTTCTCGGAATTTGTTTCAGAATATTAATTTCTTTTCCTCCATAGGTAATTTTTTCCTCCCGGGCTATGTTATACAGGATGTCCCTAACTTTTTTCCTAGCAAAACGCACATGGACCTCCCTGGGGAGTCTGTTCCTTCTTACGTAATTCGTCTGGACTCTGTACACCTCGTCAATCTCACGAATTATTTCCTGCTTATCTTGCTGCAGAGTTTCTGCAATCAATTCCGCCATCTTATCACCTAAGTCCTCCTCTTTTTTCTCCGAGATGTTCTGGAAACGCAAGTAAAACGAGGCCTTATCCATCTCAAGTTGGATCAGCGCATCTTCTGTTTCTTTATTTTGTGCCGACAAGGTTTGGTCCACTGTGTCCAGTTTTTTCTCGTTTTTTTCAATTCTTTGTTCTGCTTTTAGAATTCTGTTTTCGTTACTAGCAATAGCATTTTGGATTTCGTTCATTTTAAAATCAAGAGCATGGATATCTGATTTTAGTTCAGAGTGGCTATTCAAGAGTTTTTCTTGCATCGCAAGCATTGTTTCTTGGATTGACTGAAGGGATGTTTGCACCGTTTGCAATGTAGGAGTTGCAGGGGGTTTGTCTAGTTTCTGAAGACCTTCCACTGATTTCTGGGTAGCTGGGGAAGACATCGCTAGGGTAGGTATAGATGTCGCTTTTTTACCGGTTTTCGCAATTGTGGAGGTCAAACTTGCCATATCTTTCAGGACCGATTTTTGGTCTTTTAATATCTCCTCTATCTTTCTCCAGATTCTCATCCAGTGGCCCTAGCCACTTTTTCTCTGAGGAGCTTTCTTATATCTTTATTTCACTCCTTTGTTGGTCCTCCCTACACTCTCAATAATTCCCACTTAATAGTAAGTTCTAGGTTTCTAAGTTACTGTGGTAGACTACTATACACTTTCCAGCGATTAACAGTCACTAATTATATAATTATGTAATTAAAATTATATAGTTCTCCTCTAAATAGATTAAACAGAATATCAATCCTAATCAATTAATCACTTATAAAGGTCTAAATTCACTCTTAATATAAAATAAGTAATATAAATAGATTGTACAAATAATTATTTTAAGTTAATAAATTCTAAATTCTAATCCTAGTAAAGAGTATTGGTGTAGGTAAATACAATAAGTTAATGAAGTCTGAGTTCAGGTCTTAATAAAATTTGAATATAGATAAATATGATAAATATAAATAGGAATAGATTACAATAAATATAAATAAATATGAAATACTATATAATACTGTACTATGAATATAAACACTATATAATAATTAATTAGTAGGATACAATTCCCGATTCTTGTATATGATCAGACCCTATTTTTTTTTTTATCTAGTAATACTTATAGAGGTCTGAATTCTCATATATAATCAACCCCTTTTTTTATATATTAAATATATATATATATATATATATGTAATTTTTTCCTTTTGTTTATATCTATAAGATAGCTTAACAAATCTAATTTTTAATATTTATCAATTTGAAAAGAGAAACAGAGTTCAATTATTACTATCCCAGATATTCAAGAGAAGGATAAAGAAAATGTTAACATATATGGAAATGTGGGTATAAGTGTGTTATTTTATGGAGTTATGGGGTATAAATAGGAGGTCTTCAGTTTCTTCAATTTCCCGCTTTGCTGGGATCCAGCCAAACTCTATGATATTAGTCTCTGCCAGAACGTCTTCTTGTTCAACCACTGCTCTTCCACTCTTCCGGATTAATGGATGTACTTCCTGTTTGATAGGAGCCTCAAACAGCCAGTCACTGTATTGCTCCTGCTCTCTTCCACTCGATCCCGATATAAAAAACCAGTCCCAGCAATGGACTTTCTTTTCTCCTTTGCTCCCTCGCCACACCGCACCTTTCAAAACTCCTTACAGATACGATCCACTCCCTCGTCTGCTCTTCGGCTTATCAGATCAGATCGCCGGGAGTACAGGCTGCTCTGTCCTCTCTGTCACTGCCTCTCGCCGCTCTGAGCGCTCCTCTCCCAGCTCCACCGACCTCCTCTTTACCGCACGATCTCAGGTATAGGGGAATAGGCTTAAATCCGTCACCGCACCTCCGATCTTCTTCTAAGCTTCCCGTCTTTGTTGGTTATTGCTGCTTCGTGCCCACCATGAATGGCCACTCACCGCGTTGGCTAGGCAGAGCCGCCTGGTCCAGCGAGAGGTGATCGCACCCACCTCCCGCTCGTCCGGCTTCCTCTTTTGCCCGCAGGGCTCTCCGGGTCCCGCGTCCCCCGAGGGGATCCCCAAAACGCGATGCTAAAGGGTGTTGAGGAGCAGCAAGCACTCACTCACACCCTGTCACAGCAAATCGCCAACCGGAAGTCCATATCTCTATTTCTATGTTGTATATATAAATGTGTATAGCCACACACATATGCACACATATCCCCAGGAGCATGGGCAAAGCTAACAATTCACTAAAGGGAACAAAATTCCTAAAGATGCAATATGCTAATTAAATAGGGTACAACATGGAAGTCACAAACTGATGTTTTACACTTTTACAATTAAAATGCATTACATTCAGCAAAAATCAAATACAATTTGTCTTAAAGTTTTGTCCAACCAGGCCAAAAACAAAAACAATTATCTGCTACAATGTCCTATTTGTTAATGACTACTTTAGCTTCAGCCACAACAATACACGAGCACACAATAAATACAAACTTAAAGTGAACCGCTCCAAACTCGATTGCAGAAAATATGACTTCAGCAACAGAGTAGTCAATGCCTGGAATGTACTACCTGACTCTGTGGTTTCATCCCAAAACCCCCAAAACTTTAACCTAAGACTGTCTACTGTTGACTTTACCCATTCCTAAGAGGTCTGTAAGGGGTGTGCATAAGACTATCAGCGTGCCTACTGTCCCTGTCCTAATGTTTCCTCTACTTGTATCTATTTTATGTATTCAATTCATGTTTATAATTATATAAATTACTTAATACATTCTTGACAAATAAATAATTTAAAAAATATCCCTGCATCCAAGAGAACCAATCTATAGCATTTAATCCTTCGTATGTTTCTGTGTTGCTTGACAACTTCACACAGCAATGCTGTTATTTCTGCCCTGCTGGTGCAGTAGTTAGAATGCAGTGTTGCAGACTAACTGCAACACTGCATGGATCGAAGAGTTCGATCCTGACCGGCTTAAGGTTGACTCAGCCTTCCATTCTTTCGAGGTTGGTAAAATAAGGACCCAGATTGTTGGGAGCAATATGCTGACTCTGTAAACCACTTAGAGAGGACTGTTTACTAAGCACTATGAAGTGATCTATAAGTCTAAGTGCTATTACTATTTCTATTTGTATGGGAGGAGAAATTTTAAAATTTGCACCAATACTTTTAATTCCCTTAGAATTTTATAGCCAGTATTCACAAGGCTCAGTTCAGCAATCATTCCTGCATTATTTTTTCTCAAGGCAACTTTACTTGACTGCATTTTGAAATCTTGTAAGAAGAAATATAGTGAAGAAGCTATGAATCAGAAACTCCCCGGTTCAAAATTTCACTGTTTAAATTGCATAGCTGGCCACACAATAGTTTCCATCTCTCCAGCTTCTTCCTTTGGACCCTTTCAGAAATGCTTTTTAATAGAGTCAGAAAGAATGCACAAATGCAAATGGGCAACTCAGCTATCTTCAGAAACTCTCTCTTTGCAGTTCAGAAAGCCATGATTATGTCTTCAGAGTTTGGATTAGTCTGAACAATGCTCTTTTTTTTAGAAAAACTGCCATATTGAGAGAATTTTAGATGAATTCCCTTTTACATAATTGTATGTAATGCAGCTCTCAAGAAATAGCTTTTTTAATAGGTTGAAGAATACTAGATTATTATTTTCTTATACTGCATACATTAAATCTCATAGAAATTCAGAGTGGTAAACAAGGAAGTAATCCTACAAGCTCATACCATTCCCATTAACCTCTATCTCCAAGCTATACAAAATGAGTCACCACAGGTCTGAATCTATTTAAATGACTTTGGTGTAATTTTCAGATTCAGAGGCACTAATGCCACTAAAATCATTTTTGAGTCAAGAACTTTGTCACAAAATAAAAAGTGTAATTATGCTACTTACTTGAGGAGCAGAGAATCAGCTCAATTTGAACCAGCATTTGCCTGCTAAATTCTTCAAGTCTCTAACTGTAAGCTGTACAAATTTTCCCACAGAGCATTTTTTTGTGAGATGTGCTCTCCTGCATTGGTGAAGTCCTCTCATCATGGCCAGCTCTAAGTGTGAATCAAAGACCTTGGCATTTCCTGATTCTAGTATCCCTAAACTAAGTGGTTCATTTACCTGCCCAAATTACCAAGCAGCCAAGATGTATGTGTAAGTATCCTGTTTTTCACAGTATTATTTTTTACAACATCTACTTCTTACTACCTCTTGGGGTTCCTGCATTTCATTTTAAAGGTAGTTCTTTTTTAGCAGCTGCCTCACAGTTATGACCATCATGAAGAAACTAACTTTGCAACTAATCCTCAAATTTATGACCTCAGCAGGTCTGTAAAGCAAAAGAAAAAGCATAAACACAGTAGTGGTTTTATTTAGTGACTGCTTCCTTTAATGGCCAGTTGCTGGTCCCATATGTAGTCACTAAATTAGGATTAGTTTTAATGGAAGTTATAAAAACTCTGTTTTTTAATTTCACAGAGAGAAGCAGAAAAAGAAGAACTATGAGAACACATATAACTGAAAACTGCAATGACTACACTATCACCCCCACACACACACACACACACACCTCTGCACTGCTACAGTAAATGGTCAAAGAAGACCTAAAACACCTGTGGATGAAGTAAAAAACAAAAAAACTTTTTAAAAAAAACTAATGTTTTCTGGGGGGAAATGAAAGCAATGTTTCAGGACAGTATTTCTTCACACTGTGCTTCACTTGCAGAAAAGTATTCCACTTTTCTGCCCGATATTCCTTTGAGCATAATGCTTTTCCATGACTGGAAAATTCCTTTCCAAATTACCCCGCTGAGAGACTCAGTTAAATAAGGAAGGAAGCAAATAGCTACTCTTGCTAAGTGTATACTTAGCACAACATATATTAAGAAAGCACAGAAGATAGAGGCATTTGCCAGGTAAAAATGGGGCACAGAATCCCTACTTCAGTGTGACTATGGGGTCCCACATCAAACTATAGATTACATCATGAACAGTCGTAAAATGAGGGCATATAACAGTCAGTATATGATTTTTTTAAAAATATAAACAATGCTGCACTTCAATGGTTAGATGGCCTAGACATTGATATTTGAATATAGATCTTTGATTTTATTGTGCTTTACTGATCTAGATGAAATGTTATCATATACTGCTAATCCATGTATGATATGCCATACTCTAAATAAATAAGCTTGTGACTGGACATAATGATAATGATATTTGTTATGAATCCAGAGGTGGAATTCACTTACCTTCCCTACCAGTTCGCAAATGTGAGCGTGCGCGTGCCCTCACTTCACTCATATGTACCACCTCTGTGCATGTGCACAGCCTTCTGTGCATGCGCAGTAGTCGCACATTACATCTGGGTGGGAAGGCAGAGCCTCCTGCACTCGCTGCTACCGGTTCGCGCGATCCGGAGAGAACCGGCTGAATCCCACCACTTTATGAGACCCATAATGTTCTTATATTTATTTATTTATTTATTTATTTATTTATTTATTTATTTATTCATTCATTCATTCATTCATTCATTCATTCATTCATTCATTCAATTTATATGCCGCCCTTTTCCGGAGACTCAGGGCGGCTTACAATGTGTTAAGCAATAGCCTTCATACTTTTGTATTACTCATTTTACCTACCTCGAAAGAATGGAAGGCTGAGTCAACCTTGAGCCTGGTGAGATTTGAACTTGTAGTAATTGAAGGCAGCTGGTGTTACTTAACAGTGCTTTAGTCTGCTGCGCCACCAAGGCTTTAGGGATTTTGTTGAGGTTTTGGAGTATTTAAAGGTGCTGTGGTGGTGCACTGTTTAGAATGCAATATTGCAGGCTCTGCTGACTGCCAGAGGTTCAATCCTCACCAGCTCAATGTTGATTCAGCCTTCCATCCTTCCGAAGTCAATAAAATGAAGACCCATATTGTTGGGCACAATATGCTGACTCTGTAAACCGCTTAGACAGGCTGTAAAGCACTGTGAAGTGGTATATAAGTTTAAGTGCTATTACTAAAATGCAAAGGGACGATCTTTACAAATCACTTGTGTCTCTTTGATATTGGTTTACCAGTTCTTTGGTTGTCTTTTTCCTTAATTTATGTCAATGAAAATGAGAGGAAGGGAAGCCAAGCCATCATTTAATAGATGTTTATATATGAATAATTTATTCAGACATATTATCTCCTAGTACATATTATTAATATGCACAGTCAATTACATAAATCTGTTTGCAGTGAATTTAGACCGTCAGATCTAAAGAGATCTTTGATCCACTCCATACTTTACAAGATAAAAATCATCTTTAAAGCAGGACTGCCTATATGCTGTATATAATTTCCAGACTCCTTGATTTTGGTATTCACAGAGCCAAATTTTCAGACTTTTCTTTTTATCTTTTGGGGATTTTCCTGAGTCTATCCATTTCATATAAAGTCTCTCCATAACCATTTGAAGTATTTTCTCTAAAGATTACCTAAGTATGTTAGATTGCTTCAATGACTTCTTGGCTATCTTTAACCACTGTTAAATAAAAGAAACAGAGATTCTCCCCTCTGTAGCATTAGGAAAAATAAGAGAAGAAATGGTAACAGATACTGTAATTTTGATATTTTAGTTTCTGCTCTTTGGGTTACAAGTCTGTATCTTTATTAAAAAGGCCAGGGACTCCATTGAACCAAAGCAATTGATGGAGATACCGAAAAAATTGTAATATGTTACCAGCTCTTCATTTCAGGTCAGGTGCAGCAGTGGTTAAAGATGGTCAAGAAGTCATTGAGGCAATCTAACATACTTCAGGTAATCTTTAGAGAAAATACTTCGAATGGCTATGGAGAGACTTTATGAGAAATTGATAGATAGGCGGACAAGGTTGAGTGCAAATGGGGGCAGAGCTATCATATTTTATTGACCTGAAAATCCTTACGAGTGGAATTGTGTAAGGAGGAGGAAAAGAAGGCTCTAAGCTGAGGAAGGAAATAGCTTTTGTTGTCGCTTAAGGAGATAAAAACCAAAATCATCTTTCAGCTTTGAAAAAGTGTACTTAAGAACTCAGTGAGCTTTCTGAGGAATAATTGCACTGGAACTGAATGGAACTTCTAAGGAGGATTTTCTCACTGGCCCACTTCTGGGAAGCTAAGGACAAGGGGTGGGGGGAGTTGATATCCCTAACTGAGATTACAGTATGCTTCATTCAAAATCAGGGGGGGAGTAAGGAACTCATGACTCTCCACTATAAGTGTCAAAATGTTCTCCCAGGACCTTGTCATTAAATCAGCATTGTCTTTGATAGAAGCCAAGACTGCTGGTGAAAAACCCACTTGCAGGATTCAAATATTTGATTCATATTCATGAAGAAAAGCATGCTTTGGGTCGAAGAACAAGATAGCAATATTAAGACTAGCCAGGGCTGAGGCAACCTCGTACAGGAAATCTCTTTCACAAAGCTGAACTTCTTTATATTTGGTCCATAAAGTAGGATCTGCACTTCTTGGAAGGGTTGGCAGAAATGAGAACCAGTGTGTGGGAGATGATGCTCAAAAATTAATGTGGGTAATTTTCAGTTCTGTTTTCTCCCGGACAATCCCTACATCCAGATCAGAGCAAGTACACACATCACTCACTTCAGCTAGCAAAAAATACAGCGTGATGATTATTTATCAAGAAACACCAAAAAGTGTAAAATGAAAAAGTAGGACAAAAAGCAGCCAAAGTGGAGCAGACATAATAGTAATAAGCTATATTATCTACAGTAAATCTCTTTATAAAAGTATACAGAACTTTCAAGAGCTAGTCAAGAAATAATATTGTAGGGACATTGCACAGACAGTCCAAAAGAGAGTGGCTTTTAGTCATTCCAGCTTTAACCGTTTTCTATAAATAATGGAGAAAGGTGGAAAATAGAGCATTGGTGATCCATTCTCTATTTTGTACCATAAAAGAACAATTCGGTGGATGAGGATAATATCCAACAGATGGATGCTTTGTTGCAAGCCACATCTATCAAAGTGGTACAAGTGACATAGAAGATAAGAAATATTCCATTAAGAAAGCAAAAATTTTGGATTTAAATAGGAATACCAAATGGAAATGCCAACTATTTTCTTGAATGATTAATATTTGTTTTAGACTGTTGCATAACACTGTTCAAATAATATTTTTATTCATGTTCAGCTGTTAACATAATGGGCTACGCAAGGCTGCCATTTCAGCAAATGCAGTATTAAGATATTGATATCTTAATGCTGCATTATCATCTCCTTTGCTACTTTAAGGTAAGAATATCACTAGACATGACATCAGAATGAGCAGCCTATTTCTAATCTGCTTCCATTTTAATAAGTGTTGCATTTATGTTCTCTCTTTTCTAATTTATACAAAAATTCACATCTTACATTTTACATGTCTATTTCTAAAAAGTCAGCTGTTTCATATTATTGGAATATACTCCAGTTTCTCAGTGAAAATGTACTTTAAGTAAGCATTTTTAAGACTGCTAGAAATCGAAATAACTATTGACAAGCTATTCAAGCAGGCAACAAAAACCAAGGCTTTACCTCCATGCTGTCACTCCAAAATATTTCTATGGAGATTGAAAGAGATTAATTATGTGTCTCTGCCAACTTCATGCTACTCAGAAAACCTTAGTGCAGACAGTTGTCAAAGCAGACAAAGTTAAAAACTATATAAATAAAATACTTTTCGTTATTGCCATGGTGTCATTATGGCACATGTACTTTCTAAAGGGCATATTTGTTCAACTAGCTGTCAATCCATTTCAACACTTTCAATAAGAAAAGTCTATCTCAAACAAGTATGTAAGTGACATGTTAGAAAGTAATCAAAATATAAGTGGAAACATGGAAAAATATTCTCATTGCAGTTATGTTTTCCTTTGCCCCAATAGGGTATGTTAAATATATACAGTGATGTATGTATGAAATCCTGGGGGGGAAAAGTATCCAGAAAAGATGGAAACTCCTACAAGGAAATAGGATCCGGTTACACGATAGGAAAATTATAGTGAGAAAGGAAGACTACCTTGATGGAGATACTGTATGTAGGAGCTGTTGCCTATGAAAAAGGGACTGAAATAAGTCTACAACAGTGAAGTAACATTCAGAAGTAATTCAGGCAGACATTGAAACTATAAGGATGAGGAGTAGGTACAGCATAAGTACACTTGCAAGATTCTTTTATTATAGCCAATTCCAATAAAAGTAGCTTAGTTTTCCTATGGAGTTGATTTTCTGGTCTGGTCTACCTATTGCAGGGGTCTCAGGAATTCTGGGAATTGAAGTCCACAGGTTGTAAAAGAGCCACATTTGTCCACCCCTGCACTAGTGGGGCTGACACTAACGATAAGAACTATCGTTCCTTCAATAGAACAAGCTGTCCTGGTCGTTCTTCTTCACTGGAGGTTTTCAAATAATGGTTGCATGTTCGTTCATCAGAGATGCTTTAGTAGGTCCTACTCTGAGCAGAAGACTGAACTAAATGCCTCCAGCTCCATGATTGAATGCTTCCCTAGTACTATAAATGTGCTGAACCAAATAGCCTATTAAATTATCATGATGTAGTCTACCTTGGTGGTTCATGAAGATAAGTTCAGAATAATACTACCTTAAACCTGTACTCTGTGTCTTTGAACTTTTTCTACTCCTTGTGGAGAAAAGTGGTTTAGGGGAAGTAGTATTTTGCAGGGAATAAATTATTTTTATAAGGGGCATGTTGGCTCAGTGGTTAAAGATGCTGAGCTTGTCAGTTGGAAAGCTGACAACCCAGGTTCAAAAGCAGAGAACTGTGCAACAGGGTGAGCTCCTGTTACTTGCTCCAGCTCCTGCCCACCTAGCAGTTCAAAAGCATACAAATGCAAGTAGATAAACAGGTACCACTTCGGTGGAAAGTAACAGCATTCCGTGCACCTCAACAAATACAGTAGTCATGCTGGCCACATGATCATGGAAATGTGTTCGGATAATGCTGGTTCCCTCAGCTAAGAAACCAAGAAGAGCGTCACCCACTAAAGTCAGACATGACTTGACAGGGGAAACCTTTACATTTTTAATTTCTTTTTATGAGTTTACTTCATGGAAGAAACAAGAATAAGGAATCCCTATACAGCAAGTACACAGAATAAAAACAGAAATGTAAGGAAGCCATGTCCTCCTTTCTTCTCCCTTCCATCACTAACTATATCACTGTTTCCCACAGTTACAGTTACTTCTCTTTAATTCATCTTCAAGTCAAACAAACTAAGTAACTGAAAGGGACATGTGACTCTACACTAACTCTGGCCCATCTTGATCAATATTAAGCAAGAACTAATACATTGCTCCGATACCAATACCAATCTAATCTAATCAAAGAGTGTGCTTCCTAGACTGGACCAAGAATCGTTCAATTATGCTGAATGATAGGTTTAAGAAAGAAACACTTGTTCACACTAAGCATTGCTAACAATTAATGTAACTCAGTGGTGGGTTGCTACCGGTTCGCCCTGGATCGGGCGAACCGGTACCAGTGGCGGTGGGAGGCTCTGCCCACCCGGCTGGATGCTTCTGCGCATGCACAGAAGCGTCACACATGAACGCAAGTGCCCACGAGTGAACCAGTAGCAACGAGTTTTGAAACCCGCCCCGATGTAACTTCTACAATACACAGTTAAAATCACCACTATAGATTTAAATAGATCTCAAAGAAGGTTCAATTTCATTTCAATATTTGACAAAATTACAGAACAGTGATGGAAATTTATAGTGAACTCTATAATTACTGCTGAAAAACAATGTACAGTTAAAACATATTACTCTTTCCTGCAGAAATACTATTTTTTCACAATTAAATCTACAATTAAAACAAGCTCTGGGTGTTTAAAGTTCTACTAAAATCAAATGTGGTCCTATTTCACTTTTCCCCCTTTCCTTTTGCTCTTGTCCTGTAGTCAGACCATGTTCTTTCATTTATGTCAGTTTTTTAAATTTTTTGAGTGGTTGGCAAGAAAAAAAAGGGGGGGGGAATGGTGTTAAAATATGCTAAATTTCTCTGATTCTCACTATTTGGAGAGCCTTTGAGTTTAGAACACAGATTGGAAACTATAATGAAAATATCTGAGTTACAAGTCTGAAATAATGCCATGCATGAAAATAACAGGATTCTCCCCCTCTCCGCCCCAAAATAGATAGTAGAGCTAAATATTACTTTACATTATTATGGAGCAAAAAAAGTGCACATGAGACATGCATTTAACACCTGTCTGAAAATTCCTAAAGCAGTCATGTCTTTTCCTGGCACCATGTGAAAATACACATGGAAAAATATATTTGGGACCAATATATTGGGAATTACCATCAAATCAAAGCAATGCCCAGCTGTAATGGTCTTCTCTGAACCTGAGAAAGAGGATAAGGGTTACTACAAGTTCAGAACATCTGGAGGTCCTTCTTTTATCTAATCAATGATTAGCTACATTTCCTGCACATCTTGAGGCTGTTAGAAACTTAACAAAAGCTCTGCCCTTTTCAAATTCAGAAATAAATGTGATCCTAACAGTGAAAATATTTCATTATCAAGATTTATGTAACATTATGCTGTCCTTCCCCATTCAATAAAGGGTGTAATTGGCTATCAAATTCTGGATAACAATCCTAATTGATAATATGCTTATGTGGGTCAGGTGAAGAGATGACAATTAATGAACCCTGACTAGACCGATATTATTATTAGACTATATTATGCCTGTCACACTTTAACATAAGACTGTGCTCAGCAGGACTGATGTTTTAATTAATGTATAGGGAACCTGAAGTCTATTGATGTCCAGAAAATCCAAATCCAGAGACTCTAGCAATCAAAATGTCTCATTGCGGCTCATGTTTATATCACAATATTCTTTTTTTTTGTAAAGTTTTTTTTATTTTTTACACAAACACACACACAAACATACAATGTATTTTTGCTGAACAGAGTATTTGGCCGGTTAACAAATTTAAACAATTTTTAGTCCTTTCAACTAAAATTACAATTTCTATACCTCCTTTTTTGCCATAACATTTATTTTCATCTATTTTGTACCAATATTACCCTTCATTTTCATCTCTAATTTTGACCAAATTCCATTTTCCGTCCTATTCTATATTAAACCCCTTCCCATTATCATCTAATTTTTATATCCATCATCAAATTAATTAATTATGTGGTGTTACAGTTATTTAATTCTTATATTAATAATAAACCTACTTATTTTATAACATACATTTCCTTAACTAATACAATCCAACATTTTAATATAAATCAATTGATTATATAGATATCTTTTTCATTTATATATGAACCAGAAGAAAAAAAAACCTTAGTTGAATTTAAAAATATTATATTATCCTCTAATCATATATCTTTCCCCCTGTATTATTCCAAATCATCACTTAATCATTTGTAACACGCCACCGTAAACCATTAAAAACATTTCAATTATTATTCCAATTATTTTTCAATTAATTTTCACCATCATATGATTTAACATTATTTTTTACTACAATTCATATTTCAATTGTAGTCATATACATCATATTCCTCTTTCATTTCTTTCTTTTTTTCCCTTTTCATTTTTATTTTTCCCTTTTTCTTTCCCCTTTTTTCCTTTTGTGTCTTAAAATCCTGATCTCTCCTGTTTTGCCCTATATTTCCCATTGTTCCCCCTCTCTTTTCTCTTTTTTTTTTTTGTTTCACCATAGTTTATCCCACTATTTATCCCAGTATTATCATTTTGTATTTCAAAGTCCTGAACTCTTCTATTTTGCCCTATATTTCCTGGTATTTTCCACCCTTTCTCTCTCTTTTTTATCTTTTCACTGTAAATCCCAGTGTAACCATTTAAGTTCTTTATATTCTTTCTGTTCCATCCTTCCTTCCTCATTTGTCTCTTTCCATCCTCTTTATTTTTTTCATTATTAATCCCAATGTAATCTCTAAAAACCTCCTTTTTATTATTACTATCCACGTGTTCAGTTACTTGTTCATATTTAATCACATTGTCTTTATCTTCTTTATTTTCAGTCTCTATGTCTTGCTTCTCCATCTTCATTTCCTTGTCCGCTTGCGTATGCTCCATCTCAGCTTTTGTGTCCTCAGATTTTAATCCCCCGTGTAACATTGTAGTTATTTCTCTTATTTCCATTTTCCATGACAAGTACATCGATTTAATCATTTCTCTAATTTCCTGCGCCATTTTATTCTTATTGAGTTAATATTATTCCAATTTTAAAAGTTCCATTGTATTCCTTTTTTTTTTTCCAAAGTCAAGCCACTTGGGGACAAAGAAGTCCTTTCCAAAAGTTCTCACGGCTGTTATCTGTATTCACAATTTTCCAAAACAAAGACCAAGTTGCAATATTCCTTTTTACTCCTGAAGGTGTCTCTCTGCAATCCACAATTTCCGATTGTCTAACAAATATCCATTTTGTTTCAATCTACATTAACAATCTTACTTAGCTTCTCTTTTCCTTTTTAGCTTTAAAAATATCAAATCAGTTTTATAGTCCAGTCCGGATTTAAACAGCTCTTCTCATTTCTTTTTTCCTTTTTTCCTTTTATTTATATAACAATTCTGTTATAGGGCTTATTGTCCATTCTCTTTTATTTTTCTTGAAATTCAAAAAAGAAAGGGGGAAAAAGATCTATTTCTTTCTTTCTAATCCTTTAACCAATCTTGGGGCAATTTCTCTAGTTATTTAAAATTTTCCAAATTATTTCCAAATAATTTTGTTCAAAAGTCAATTTTCCATTGGGTTTTTGTCCCTTTAATACTACGCTTCAAAATCTTCTTTTCTCCACCTCCCCCCGTGCCCATTAGCTGCTGTTTTATCCCTAGGGGTCTTAAAGTAAAAAAAAAATTTCCGTATTGTTGTTTCAACCATGGGTTGGCTGTCACTCACCCGGCTTCAAAAAACTCTGTTCCATTCATCACTCCTGCTCAATGCTTAGTCCGGTTGCCCCAGCTTCGTGACAGCCGCAATGGCTGCCGTCCCCCACCGCCGAGTCATAGAGAGCTTCCTCTGACCTTCGAGGAACTTGCCTTTTCTCTTGGTCTTTCAGGGTGCCTCTCCTTCTTCCCCGTCCCTACAGGATGGTTCTGGTCCGAAGACCCCTCGGCAGCGGTTTGTCAGTCCGGGTTTTTCGTGGAGCTCATCAGAGCCCGCTAATTCCCCGACTGTCTCGCAGCGACGCTTCCGGTCCAATCCTATATCACAATATTCTGCAGTATCTATAACATTCTTCGCTCCTATACCTCATCTCTCCCACTCATCGCAAGTCAGCCTTCTCTGCCTATCTAACCACACACGTGGAACAAGGACAATACATAATCATTGAAAGCAGGGGTGAAATGTAAAATTTGTTACTACTAGTTCTGTGGGCATGGCTTGGTGGGGGGGGTAATGTGACTGGGTGGGCATGGCCAACTTTTTTTTTTAACTTTTCAAAGCATTTTTTCTAATGCTTTGAAAAGCCTCTGCCGATCAAGCAACTCAGCTGGGATTGTCAGAGAGGCTTTTTAAAAAATACCTCTCTGACGATCCCAGCTGAGTTGCCTGAGCTGGGATTTTTATATTTAAAAAATACCTCTCTGCCGATCAGGCAACTCAGCTGGGATCGTCAGAGACTTTTCAAAGCATTTTTTTAACCACCTCTTCGGCCAAGAGGTTGCAGAAAAGAATGCTTTGAAAAGCCTCTGATGATCCCAGCTGAGCTGCGCAATCATCAGAGGCTTGTTTTTTTACTTTTAAAAGCATTTTTTCATCGGAAGAGGTTGTAGAAAAAATGCTTTTAAAAGTAAAAAAAAAAGCCTCTGATGATTGTGCGGCTCAGCTGGGCATGGGGGGGACACAGGGATTTTTGCTACCAGTTCTCCGAACCACCCGCCGCCATTGCTATCGGATCGGGCAATCCGGTCTGAACCAGGAACATTTCACCCCTGATTGAAAGGCATGAAGAAATAGCAGAATTCAAATATCATTTCTTTCCCGCTGTATGAAGCTAAAACAGTCAGTTCACCTTTCTTGCCAATTTTCAGTACAAAGTTTCAAAAATGCATAGGTCCCATTGATAAAGCAACATCCATACATTGAAAATATAAATACATAATTGCTATCTGGTAAGTATATAGCACATTATATTTTTCAACTGAAACTGAATGACGAGCCAAAATAATTTTAAATAGGTGCAGGAAATATATTTTTAATTTTCTGGTTTATAGTCTAAGATAAAATGTTTCTGCATTTCTGGCAAAGCAGCATTGTAAAACTAGTTAAAGAACAATTTGAAACTCACAGGGATGTCACTTAAATGTCATATTGAGAAAATGGATAGTTGATCACTATATTCAGAAGGCCTGAAGAATTTTTTTTAAAAAATGCAGATATTATACTTTTTTGCATCTGGAATATAAATGATAAGACTAAGGAAGAACTGCATACTTAACTGGATGCCCAGTTTTAACAACAGACATTTCCCTTCAAAGAACCAGAGTTTTGATTCTCAGCATATTGATGGAATTATAATTTATGTAGAACACATTTCCCAGGTGTTCTGACCGAGATAATAAATGGAGAACATCATATATATGACATACTGCTTTCCATTAACCCCCTGGCACCAGCAATTTCACCCTACCCGTTTACTAAAGACTAATACATTTTTCTCTTGGTACGTAGCATTCAAATAAAATTTTCAACTTTTGATGCCAAAATGTGTATACAGTTTTTAGAAGAAGAAAGGCATGTGGTAGTTTTGATCCTTTGCCAACAATATATCTTATTATGCCAAATTAAGAATAATGACAAATATACTTTTAAACCAAAGCATTTTTCAGGTTACTACATCAGAGCATCTCCTCTCAAAGGGAGATCATACATTCTCTGATTCATACAGTTTGAGGACTGGATTCAGCCTGATCCCTATGTTTGCCTTGTTTCTCTGCCTTGGTAGACGTTGCCTATTTAACTTATGTTGCAGCTTCCCTTGACATAACCTTAGTGTCCCTGGCCATGCCATCAACTTCTTTGTGCATGGCGAGACATCTTTGGCTTTCTATCCTGCCCCTTTCCAAAAGATGAAACAGAAAAGTTCCGGATCCTTTTCATTCTTTAGAAAAAAATCAACATTCAGAGCAGGGGTGAAATCCAGCAGGTTCTGACAGGTTCTGGGGAACCGGTAGCGGAAATTTTGAGTAGTTCAGAGAACTGGCAAATACCACTTCTGGCTGTCCCCAGAGTGGGGCGGGAATAGAGATTTTGCAATAAGCTTCCACCAAGAGTTGGGAGGAAATGGGGATTTTGCAGTATCCTTCCCCTGGAGTGGGGTGGGAATGGAGATTTTGCAGTATCCTTCCCTTGGAGTGGGGTAGAAATGGAGATTTTGCAGTATCCTTCCCCTGCCATACCCACCAAGCTAAACAACGCCCACCAAGCCATGCCCACAGAACAGTAGTAAAAAAAATTGGATTTCACCACTGATTCAGAGGCATTCAATTAACTTGTACCCAGTATGGAAAGAAGTACGTACTTAAGAAAAATAGAAGCTAATCCTAGAGTTCCTTCCAGGTGGAAATTTCTGAGCCAGGATTAGTCACCCCATGTCTAGCAGTGTCATGGAAACTATATGCACAGAAAGTCATTCAATACCTTGAAATTTTAAGTAATGCAAGTGAATTTTGTTTCAAGTAGGGATAGCACTAGCAGCATCCATTTTCAACTGAGTGTTTAATTTATGTTTATATAAGACCTTTCTACAGTATGACCTGAATTCTATATCAATAACTACATTGGAATGCCTCTCTTCTATTTTGTGTCATTAGAAATTTTGCACAACCACAAGGCCATAAAACACACAATAGTCTAAATATATGAGCTCTTATGAATTTAGATGATGGGCTATAAATATATGAAAAATAATTGTCAGAAGCCCATAACTACTCTTCAAATGTAATAGATATAATGAATCATCATCATCAAGGTGCAGAACAAGTCACAATAATTATGAACTTCCATACAATAAAATTAGTTCACATCTCAGAAGCCAAACCAGCAAAAAGATATTAATGCACAACCCCTGTACTAAGCCATTCAGCAAATAAACAGATATTTAAAGCCATTTTATATATGATCAAAGTTTTTCAGAGTTGAAGGGAATATTAGAACTGATTCCACTTTCATGAGTCCATGTATTTTGACAAGCTGAAACCTGGAGACTTCAGCATAGGTGTCAGGAACACCTCCTAGGAAAGTAAAGAGCAATCAGAGTCATACAGAGAAATAAGGAGTGACTGATATTCCAAACACAAGCACCAGTAGCTTAGTTACAACTCTAAAGAGCCAACCAATGAGCAGCAACCTGTTGTAATGAGATATAAGAGTAGCATGGAGGGTCCAAAACAGCAGCACTAATCTAGATTAAATCAGGAAAGGGAAAGAGAAATCAGGGATACCTAACAGAAAAATATTGCAGTAAACTAAGTTTGGAAGAAGAAAAACACTAATAAAGCCTTTCATGAAATTAACCTAAATGATCAATGTGTACTTTATAACCAAATGGAAAAATACAAAGAGAGAGCTTTCAAGTGAGGTTCTATGGAGCACTAGCACCAAAGGAGCAGTGATGGCTCTGCAGTATAAACGGTGACCAGCAGTGATTTCTGCCTGGTGAAGTCTTTCTGGATAAAGGAGAAACCAAGAAATTGCCCATCTGTGCCTTGGATAACTATTCATTGGTAGGGAAGCTATGGGAGGAAAGTCTTGTGGTTTTCTCAAGAGTGAAGTGGTTGGGGACCATGCCAGAGATATTTTGCTCACACTTGCAACGTGCAACCTTTTAAAGGGCACTAAGTTTGACAAAAACCTTTACCAGAACTTTTATTGCTGGACAGTCAATTAGGAAAGAGCCATAGAAGATCTTGTTATGATTGCAAGACTATTATATGTACACAAATTTTGAAGTTCTGAAGCAGATGGCAGACTGCACCTTCTGTTTACATTCTACAACTCAGGAATGTAATCTAAAACACATTAGTAATCCCACCCCAAAAAAACTAAAACTAAAAAATCTTTAGACTTTTGTCTAAGTAAGTTCTAAGCTGAAGGCATTCATTTGGAAATGAGGAACACTAATAATAATTAAGTAAGTCTATGAAGAGAAGTGCCATAACCATTAAATAAATTGGAAAATAATGTTGCTGCATTTTAAATCACCAAACTAAATAGAATCCACTAAAAGATTTGCAAAAGATCAGTTTGGTCATTATCTAAACTACAATAGTAGTTCAGGTGGTTGAAAAAACTTTTTAAATGGTCTTTCTCCATCAAATTATGAATGAAAACCAAAGACAAAATCTACTATTTAAAGAATGTTAACTCTATCAAATTGTATCCAAATTTATACCCAGTGTTGTTGGTCCGCCACCAGCCTGTGGACCTGGCGGCGGAGTCGGACAGTGAGGAGGCTGGGGAGGAACATGGGCCAGAAGCATTGGAATGAACGGTGTGGTGGCCTAGTGGTGAAGATGCTCACCTCCCACTTGGAAGTTTGAGAGTTCAATCCTAGATAGCGGTAGATGTTTCTCTTTCCTAGGGCAGGGGAAAAAAATCTGCTGTGAACTCTGTGTAGACATCGAGAAGAGCATCTGTCCAATAAATGTTCAGTTCCATTCAGTCACTCCGACTCTATCCTGAATTAATGGATTACAGGGTTGTAAAAAAGGGAGTTAGTAGAAGCATTGAAATGAATTTTTAATATAGTCTAATAGCTTCTTACATACAAAACTTCCAATGTTTATTCAGCTCATGGGGGATTGCCACAAAATGATAAAATAATGGGCCTCATCTTGTGATCCTAGATTGCTCTAGCTATGTATCTTAGTTATTTTTCTGCCTTCCTTTCTCTTCATCTTCCAGTTATTATCTCCACATTTCATCTCCAATCTCTGATAATACTGACTATTAATAAAGGGTATAGTGGGTTGAAAGAACTGCTTTGTTCTTTCCAGATCAAATCCAGAAGATTGGCAGATCACAATACAAAGTTAAATAAGACCAGATGGGGAAGCAGATATCATGCAACAAAGCCGAGCCAGTATTATGTGGCTATTTCTTACTATTGATCTGCTGTTACTTCCAAATGGTCCCATTCTTTGGCTGATCCACCTTTCAAACTGTCCAGTGAGGTAGTGGCAAGGATCTGAAAATAGAACCATTCCTTGATATAGCAAGAAGTCTGTTTACTTTCAATGAAGAAATGGAATATTCTGATAATTAGAAAACTAAGAAATTACCCCTGGTAAGGAAATGAACTAGATGACCCAAGAGGATTTTTTTTCTGATGCTTATAATTCTGTAATTACAAAGAGCCAGAGCTTCTCAATGCCCACTTGGAGGGGTTAATTAGACATTCAGATTGAGATCATGGTATATCAGCAAATGCTAATTCCTCTTCATCGGGACATACAGTTATGTACCCTCTCATTTTTAGCCTGAAGTGGCTATTTTTTCCACAAAGATATAAAAATTACATATTCCCTCAATATGTGGCAATTTGTAATACTCTGAGGGTCTTTGGAGCCTATTAAAAAATCACAAGTACTATGCTTGCATTAGTTCTGGCCTGATATGAGCAGCTATTGATTTAATGGAAGATATAGAGGATAATCTTCTTGCTATTTTGTACTTTGTTTTCTCAGAAGGCCTCAGAACACTCCAGCACTGATTTGGAACTATCGGGATACACCAAAGATCAAGGAAAGAATGAAGAATGTAGAATTAGTATAATTATTTTTTTAACAAGGATAGAAGTTACACAAGGCAATACTTAACCCATAATTAAAATGTGAACATAGCATATTATAGATGTACATTTAGATCTCCTATCAAGTTCAGAATCCTGGAGACAAGAATACAGATTGCAAATTAGCAAAATATAGAGAGAACTAGATCACTCCTTAGAAGACAATGGAGTCTGTGCCTAATTGATACAATTGATTATCAATTATAATGTTCAGAAAACACAGACATTTCTGCAAATAATAGCAGTTTGCTCAAATGCTCAGAAAAAACATTGTTATGCTAAGCATAGAGCATATCCATATTTTCAAGTAATAAAATAAAACAAAATAAAATTTCTACAATAAAATTTCTAGAGGGCAAAAATGGGCATCTTTGGTTTCTACTTGTCCCTACCCCACTGCAAATGTAACCTCCTTTCCTGCTCCAAATAGAAAGTAATATTTTACAACCTGGGCCAGTTAAAGAGTTCTTGTCCAGTTTGCTTACTACATCTCATTTTTTTTCAGAAAACCTTTGCACCTTGACTATCTATCAGATGGGGGCAGGAATTTCGCTTAATCATTTCCCAAGCTTTGCCCCAATTAGATCTCCTAGCAGAAATATATTTTCAGAAAATTACCTAAGCTACCTACTTTTTTGATTGCAGGTATGTGTGCATGAGTGTGAGTGTATATATTTGTATATATACACCCTTCCATTCATCTAGAGGACTATTTCATACTTTCTAGTCAAGTGCTTAGTTTCATCTAAGCACCAAGTAATACAAATATAGGGGAGAGGGGGAATGTCCTGTTTCCGGTTTCAAGTTCACACAAATTCACACACACACACACACACACACACACACACACACACACACAGTTGCTATGTGAGAATGGCAATTTACTGAAAGCTAAGTAGATAACTAGCAGACAAGAAAAAGAGCATAAATCAAAACAGAATCAGTGGGAGGGAAAAATGCTTTCCTTGATAGGAAAGGAAACAGGAACACACAGAGGAGAAGTCAAAATTCAGTCTACAAAGTCTTGAGTTTTGTCAGCCGGTCCAAAGTTTGAGTTCCTTTATACAAGCAGAATTCACACAAACAATGCACCAGGGCAGGAGATCAAACTATTGATCCCAACAAAGAACCATGGGTCAGGATTAAATTTTAAATCAAGTTGCAGCCAGCTATTTTTATTTAAGATAGTTATTCCTTTGTTTGGCAAGGAGACTCATTGAACATCTTTGTTCTGATGTCCAAGCACTTGGTGGCCATACCTAATTTATGAATAATCCAGCTGTTCTAATGGTGCCCATAGATAATTCCTGGCTTGCTATCTCCTGAGGTTGACATTCTACTGGTTCAGCTGCAGCAACTTTTACAGTCTATGTTCTATACTGATTGGAAGGAGTGTAACAACTCCTCTAAGTGTCCAAATACAGGAAAAAAAAATATCTTAAACCATTTTAGAAGTGAGCCAACAACAACACAAGATAGAAACAACTTAAACTTCTGTGCAGTTATATACTCAGGTTGGGAAGAAAAGAATCATGTTATACCATGATACTATGTTCATAATTAGAACATGATGTCCAGGTAGGTACCATATACGCATGGCAGACTATACTAAATTATTGTATTAGATGAAAATCGAAGGATCGTTTCAAAAAAATGTACTTAAGTCAAATCACTTGTAGTTCTCAGTTTACACTATGGAAAAGATTCCTAGAATATTGCCAAAATGTAAACTGTAAAGCAGATAATATAATAAAATATAGTCTATTACAGATCTTTACAAGATATCTTGTATATTACAAACCCATGATGGTGAACCTACGGCACATGTGCTGGAAGTGGCACACAGAGCCATCTCTCTGGGCACGTGAGCCATGCCTGTTGCTCTTCCGGGTTCTGGTGCGCTGGCCAGCTGGTCTTCACACATGCGGGAGTGCCGGGTGGCTGCTCTTCCAGTTTCTGGCATGTGCATGCACACCGGCTATCTGGTTTTCCGGTTTCTGGCATGCATGAGCGCGTGAAGACCAGCTGGCCGCACACACATGCACACCGGGCAGCTGCTCTTCTGGCTTCCTGTATGCGCGTGCATGCACGCATGCTCCTGTTTTGGCACTGAGTGCCAAAAAGGTTCGCCAACACTGTTATATACTATATGACAATGCCATGTCATTACAATTCATTTTGGAATTGCCAAAAACTGTTATCAACATTTCTATTTGACACAAATGAAGCCATTAAATATTTGAGTCTATTCATTTGCTCATGTCTAGGTATCCCTGGCACATAAAAGCATCTTTATTCCTTTCAATGGAAGGAACTCTCCTGCACATAGTTGCTTTTGTTTAGATTATTTCAGCTGTCCATCCCAATTAATGAGATACTCCCGAGCAAAAGAAAAATCTAAATATACCTTGGTATTTCTGTAGTTTTAATCATCAACTTGACTGTGGCATTGTATTTTGACTTTTTAGTCCCTGGAAAGTAATTAAGACAAGTACTAGAGAATCAAAGTCTTCCAAGTCTGAAATAGTGATTGATTGATTGATTGACTGATTTATTGATTATGTGCCATTAAGACATTGTCAGTTTTCAGAAACCTCATAGGTAGATTTTCTCCATGACAATCGATCTTTAACTTGGTCTTTGAGAACTTCCAATGGTACACTCATAGCCACTCTAACTGAATCCATCCACCTTGCTGCTGCCCTTCCTCTTCTCTTTCTAGTCTCTCCCCCACCATCAAAGCCTTCCCCAGAAAATTAGATCTTTACATAATGTGTCCGAAATAGGGTAATTTGAGCCTGATCATTTGTGCCTTAAATGAAAATCTCGGTTTAATTTTTGGTGATAGATTTATTTGTTTTCAGAAGTCCAACATCACAGTTCAAAAGCATCTATACTCTTTCTCTCCTGATTTTTCAAAGTCCAACTTTTGCTTCCATGGAGTGTCACAGAGAATACCATAGATTGCACAATTCTAACCTTTGCATGCATAGACACATCATAGCATTTGAATATATTTCAAGAGCTAGTCTGCAGCATATTTCTTGACTGCTTGTTTCTTTACTGTTGATAGTTAATCCTCAAAGGCAGAAGCTCTTTATTTTTTGGACGGAGACCTTTTGGTGATGCATGGTGGTGCAGTGGTTGAAATGCAGTACTGCAGGCTAACTCTGCCCACAGCCAGGAGTTCAATCATGACCAGCTCAAGGTTGACTCAGCTTTCCGTACTTCCGAGTTGGATAAAATGAAGATTCAGATTGTTGGGGGCAATATGCCAACATAGTAACTGTTCAGAGAATGCTATATAAGTCTAAGTGCTATTTATGTTATTCTGTCCTAAGAAAAAGGAAAGTGTGAGAAAACTCAAAATAACCATGTCTTGTTTTATTTATTTCTATGGCATGGTATAAAATTGGGCAGAGAGAAACTCTGTCTAGGTATAAGAAATGGGGGAAAATAATTACTGTTCTCGGGGGAAAAAAGAGATGCAAGCTCTTGAACTCCACTACTAAGTACTTCTACAAATATTAACCAACCTCTCATTCTCTTTCATCCTAAACAACTGCCAGCTTTCAAAATAATTACCTGATGAATTAACTTTTATAAAAACATATTAGTTTAGAAATGTGTGTGTTTTCTCTCTATAACAACCCTTGATGTTCTTAATATTTACTTATTTCACATGCCTTGTTCTTTCTGTCAAGTATCCATAATAATGTATATAATGCTCAGGAGACACCAAAGCCAGGCAGTAAATACAGTACAGACTTACTTAACTACAGAAGTGACATTTTGTTATGTTTCAGTCCAGACTATTGTCTAGATCAGTGATAGTTAACCTTTTTGGTGCCAAGTGCCCAAAGCGTGCACATGTGCGCGCAAATGCATGTGCGCGTGCCCAACCCCCCAAAATGCAATGTGAGTGCCCCCCCACATGTTCCCCACCATCCTGCGCATGTGCCCCGCCCCCCCCACAACTCATTTTGGGCCTGGAAAGCTTCCTGCCCCAACATAGAAGCCAAAATGGGACACAGGGGCACAGCGTGAGACCCCCCTGTGCCCCATTTTGGGCCTGGAAAGCCTCCTGCACCCACCACGCATGCACCCCACCCCTGTGCTTCCACAGCAGAGACCCGAAGACCAGCTGGCTGGTGGGAGGTGCGCGCACATGCGTGGTGGAGCTGGGCTGGTGTGACAGCTGGTGTGACCCCAGAAAGGGCTCTGTGTGCCACCTGTGGCACACGTGCCATAGGTTCGCCATCGCGGGTTTAGATTATTTCTAACACTATTGGAAACATAAAAAAGAAAATAATAAACTTTGTCCCTCCACTTTAGCCATTTTCACTTATCACAGAGCTTATCTCTGTATCCAAGCCATGCAAGTAACTCTTCTACACCATTACTTATATAATGATACTGCATTCCATGCATCTAGAAAGCATTTTCAAGGGCAGGTATAAAGTCCAAAGGTTTTACTTGAATGACAATCTTGCACTATCTTGCACTTTCAATGGCATCCATCTTAGAACATAAGCAAGTTCATATCAGAGCATGCAATCCTTCAAGTGCCCTGGACCAAAACCATTTAGTACTTGACAGATTAGACACGGTACTTTGTGGCTTTCCCGGCTGGTCCATCTAATGTCATTTTAAGAGGGCTTTAAAATATTTGCTTTATTTGCCTTTAATTGAAGATTTGGTTGTAAATGTTGATCCGTTACTTGGCTCACTTAAATATTGGATTGTTTTACCTCAGATAGGATTTCAGTGAAACTGCCTTATTCTAAATTTGCTGTCTAAATATAAGCGCTGGCATGTATTTATAACACAATTAATCTTGAGAAGCAAGAGGGATCGAGAATTGTTAACCAGCTTATTAAATATAGATAAATGAATTTATTACAATGTTCTGCAACTGATGCCAAACTGGCACCTTCCAAATGTGTTACATTTCACCACCCAAAATCTCAACCAATATCCAAAGTCAATTCTGCATTTAAAAAATCCTAGTATTTAATGTTATATCTTTACTTGTTTTCTCCAATTTGTATATTGTACATTAATGCTGACCATTGTAGTTATAAAGTCTATAAAAGGACATTTTCCTTCATGCTTCCTATCACAAAAAAATATAGCAGGAAATGGATAAAAGTTGGCTTTTCAATCACCTTCTTGCATATTAGTAGATAGAATTCATAAACATCAAGACAATTAGAGAAAATGCATTAACTATCATTGACCATAAAAAGAATTTATTATTGCTAGCTGATGTTTCTAAATTTATCATTTTTTACAAAGGCATGCTGACATCTAAATGACAACAACAGATGACAAAACCTATTTATAAACTGATTTATAACTCTAGTTCAAATCATTCCAGACTTGTGACCTCATTCAAACATTTTTTCTTATGTATTTATATGATTTATGTCACACTTTTCTCCCTATAGCTAGGTCGACCATATGTGGACTGCAAAATCCAGAAAACCATTAGGGAACAAATCACAAGACAGTTAAATAATAATGAAACAAATGCTTAAATATATTGAGATAGGCTTTCATAGCTGGTTGAGCAGTACTGGGCTTCAGGGTTTAGTGGTTGTGATATAGAGAACGTATTTCTTGATGTTTCACTGGCAACTATGACTGGCATTTTCAGGCTAATTTGTCTCTGAAGGCTACTGTACACGGTTCTTTTTGTCTCTGAAGATGCTAGCCACAGTTGCAGCAAAATGTCAGGAAATTTATTCTCCAGACCATAGTCACTAAACCCTAAAGCCCAACATGCCTAAATCTTAAGCATTAGAATTGGTAGAAGCAGTTCTTCTTCTTCTTTTTTTTTTTTTAATTTGATTTATATGCCGCCCTTCTCCGGAGACTCAGGGCGGTTTACAATGCGCTAAGCAATAGCCTTCATCCTTTTGTATATTTATACAAAGTCAGCTTATTGCCCTCACAACTGGGTCCTCAATTTACCTACCTTAGAAAGGATGGAAGGCTGAGTCAACCTTGAGCCTTGGCAAGATTCGAACCTGCAGTAATTGCAGGCAGCTGGTCTTAATAACCAGCTTAATAACAGGGTGCCTTAGACCACTGTACTACCAAGGCTCTGATTACTACTAGTAGAACAGATCAGTGCTACTATGGAGACTTCCATAGCAGGAAGTTTCAACCAAAAGGGAATCATAAACAGAAGCTTCTAACTGCTATATCCAAAGGCCTTCTATTTCCCTGGCAGACATAGACCTTTAGTTTCTCAGGCTGAAGCTTATAGAACAACCTTTTTTTCTACTTGAAATAAGAGAAAGTAAAACGTATAAGAAAATGTAATTCCCCAGATATGTCATTCTTCACACATATAACACTAGCTGGAATAGGTCAGCTTTAAATGGGAATATTCGTCTTGGTAGCCCATTTAGAATTCCTTTTAAATAAAAGATTTCAGCCTACTTGTTTTTTCATATTCCAAAAACCTTGATGCTTAACATTTCTATGATTTGAAAAGAAAGAGTCATATTGGAAACATGTAAGTATGCAATTTGTCGAATGTGAAACAATCTATCAGTGAGCTTTTAATTTTTTATTCTCTTTATTTATTTATTTTTGTTTAGATGTTACCTTACACCTTTGGCATCTATAATATTTTTTTTTTAAACCAATTGCATATCTATCAAAGGGAAGATTTCAGGTAAGAATGTATGAAAATAAGATGAAAATCAAATAATTTAAACCCTAACCATAAATAAAAATAAGCAGAAAGCTAAAGCAGTACTCATTACTGTTCTGTCTTTAGGCTTATGTAGAAGATTCACCAAGTTGAAATTCCAAGTATCCAACATGTAATCAATAATTCTTTACACTGTATTCAGATGTCATGTACTAGATTTGGTCCAGCTAAATTAATATAGTCTGCGCTAATTAGCAATCCAGCAGTGCCAGGCTTAACCCACCCAGTCCTGCAGATGCTAGTATCTTTTTTATCCTAACTTGGTTATGCTAAGCATACTCTCTGTTCATTTTCAACTGTATAATAGAAAACCTGCAATATTTGTGCTAATTTCAAAATGCCTAGACAAAAGAATTTTCAACTTCTGGTAAGAGTTACCTGTCCTGCAAGCCAACTCTTTGGGAAAGTATCAGAAGGGAGGCCTATGCCCACTATCTGGCACTATCTTCTCCTTTAAAACAGTTCCAGGGCCAATTGCTTAGGTAGTAACAATAGCAATAGCACTTAGACTTATATAATGCTTCACAGCAGTGGTGAGTTGCCCCCGGTTCGCACCGATTCTATAGAACCGGTAGTAAAACCGGCAGGAGGTCCGACATCATCAAAACGCTTCTGCACATGCGCAGAAGAGTGCACAGCCCCGCTGCGAACCGGCAGTAAAGGTAGGTAGAACCCACCCCTGCTTCACAGTGCTTTACAGCTCTCTCTCTAAGCGGTTTACAAAGCCAGCATAATGCCCCCAACAATCTGGGTCCTCATTTTACTGACCTCGGAAGGATGGAAGGATGAGTCAACCTTGAGTCTGGTGAGATTCGAACTGGCAAATTGCAAGCAGATGGCAGTCAGCAGAAATACCCTTCAGTACTACATTCTAACCATTGTGCCACCGCGGCTCAGTATCCCTGACAATCCTGAGAGAGTTTACATGTAAGGCTCCGCCTCCAAGCTACCATGACTGGGGATGGTCAGGAGAAAAGGAAGCATGTCTGATGGCTTCTTCCCTGCCATCACTGCAGTCACATGAGGACCTCCTCAAATCGTCTCAGCCCCTGTAAAGTAAGCAAGGCGACGTCTGATGCAGCAGATGAGGATATACTGTAGTAGACTTAGTTACTCTCCCTCCTTTCTTCCCTTGGCACCTCTTAGTTTCTTGATTTGATCTACTGTGAGAAGGATTAGCCAGCAAGAAACTTGCCATTGCCTAGGGTAGGCCCAATTGTAACAGTAACAGTAACAGAGTTGGAAGGGACCTTGGAGGTCATCTAGTCCAACCCCCTGCTCACGCAGGAGACCTGTACTAGGGATTTGAACTGCTGAACTGCCGACCTTTCTGAACGACAAGCTTAGTGTCTTAGCCACTGAGCCATTCGAGAAGCTCACAATCTTCTAGAAGGATCCTTTTGCTGCAGGAGAAAAACTGAATTAAAAGATGGAGGCAAGAACTAATGGAACAAGGAATAATCCCAGAAGAGAATGGCTGAGGGATCTGATCTCTCCTATGTTACTTGGAGGACATTGAATAAATTGAGGGTGGGAATGTGTAAGTGTAAGACCAATATGCTTTAAGTGGGGGTTAGTGGCGAATAACAACATGCTGTGCGAATGTAGAGAGACACAGTGTCCAGCCCATCCGTTAGTCTGCCAATTACTACCAGTAGAATGCACGAAAAGTTATTTGTTTCTGGACAACAATAGCCAAAAAGGTGATCTCATTTTGCCAGTTTAAGGTTTGATCTGAACACAAAATAAAGTAAACCTTACCTCTTCATCTCCTATCAGAGTCTTAATCAATTTGTTGCCCTTTCCTCTGCTAGATAGGTAAATGATAGAGACGGGTGTGTGGGCATGAATACATTTGTGGGTATGATGGGAAGCTGTGAGTCAAAATATTTCACAACCTTAAATAGGTCTGGCAGATTTTCTTTTAAGAGGCCATCAGCTTTCAAATGCTGTCCTCTCTGTCTGGTATAAACAAGTGGCTACGTCATTTACTTATTGATATTCTGAGGCATTCTGCAAGTTAAATTACACTGGCACTTAAACCAAAGAAAACAAGCTTTAATATCAGAAAGGAAACGAGGAAACATTAAATTCCTTTGAACTGAAAGGAAGGGAAAAATTTACACAATTAGGAAGAGATGCATGGCAAACATAATATAATGATTAAAATATATGCTAACACATATATTTCATGTGAATTATTCAAAAATATATGTCAGAAGATATTTGTAATATATAAACATTTGCACCAAGCTTTCTCTGTAATTAAAAATAAATAAATAAGGTGAATATTATATTTGCTACCAAGAAGCTAAAATTATTCTGAATAATGCTCAGCCTGTAGGATATGGATTTGCAAATTATTTTGATGTCTTCTAATAAATTTTGGTTGCTTAATAAAATTAAAATGATTGTGTTCTTTTTATATTTTCAAATCCTAACAACTGCTTTTGTTTTTATTCCTAATATTTTTGTTATGAAACTATGTATCCATAAGGTCTGACTGTTTTATACAAGATTATATAATTTGTTAATAAATTAGCTAGTGTCAATTTAAACAAAAGCAATGTGTATATTACAGAACAAAATGATGGAGCATGTTTTTTTTTTCCAGAATATCAGTGTAACATTTATTTGCCAGTGAGGGTTGCCAGAGCAGGCTACATACAAATAAAGGGAAAGAAATTAAATATCACCCCCCACCCCACCCCACCCCAAAAAAAATCTCTGTGTTATCCTTCTGTCAGTCACAACCAACCAGGACATTCAATGCTTGACACTTTTGTTCACCCATAAATTTACAAGCCACAAAACAGGACTTTTTCTCCTTTTCTCTTCTTCTAGGCAAAGCTTTGTAGAAACAAAATATGGCAAGAAGCCAAAAAATTGACTAATGTTGAAGTTTTATATTGCAATTAAGTTCTTATCCTGTTCTACATTCTCAAGAAGATTTATATTAAATAGATTTATTGCAGAGCATTAGGAAATCATATATATGAAAGCATTCTCACTCTAACTGCAATCTGATTTCCTGTCATCTATGATATTAATCCCCAGGTTTACATTATTGGGCTTTTCCTCCCAACTGTTCAAGTCTGTAGTTGGGTGGCTTATTTCCCAGCCTTGAAGTTTCTGCTGTCTGTGCCACCTTTTCAAAGAGCTTTTTCTGGGAGGAGGATCAAATATTCCTGTCTCACCAGGTTCAAACTTTACAGACTCAGCAGTTCCAGCTCTGCACACATCAAGCTATTCTAGCCATGATTTATTGAAAAAGCTATGATTAGCCTGGAATATGCATCATTCTTAACCCGGGATTGGTAAGGGTGGGCATCTTGGGATCACAACATCAAAATGGCAATATTTCAACTGTTTTAAATAGGATGGATTTGCCCACTTTTAACACCCCCAAAATAGACAAAAAAAGGATCTCTAATGGTGATACTGAACCCTTCAAACATAGCCCAGTTCTGACATAATATTAACTTACAAAACACATTTAGTGAATTCATGCGTCATCACACTCATCCGAGGCTTGGTAAGCTTTGATTTATTGAAAACAATGCATTAAATCATAAATCATGGTTTACAAATCATGACAGTGTACATAGCACCCCAGGCCAACATTCAGAAAACAGGTATCAGGTATCATGGGATGAGTGACTCGGGTGAAATTTTATAATAGCTCAACTCACATAGTCAACCCCCTGCACACACACCCCATAATCCTCTGCTTTAGTAATGTGTAAACCAGGGATGGGTTTTAAATTTTTTTACTACCTGTTCTGTGGGTGTGGCTTATTTTGTGGGCATGGCTTGATGGCCATGTGACAATTCTTTAGGATTTAGCAGAGGTACTGGTCTACCAGGCTTTTAACTGCTTGCAGAGCTGTACCGGTCTACTCATTTGTTTTTGCAGGCACTGGTCTACCCATTTATTTTTGCAGGCACAGGTCTACTCATTTGTTTTTGGAGGCACCAGTCTACCAGCACACTGCCTTTTAACACTGATCAGCTGTAGGGCGGCCCTTTGAAGCCCCGCGGCAAGAGTTTAAACAGTTTTTTTCCTTCTAGATGATCGGCTGGGACTCAGGAGGCAGCAATAGATTGCAGGTGGGGCCAAATAAAAGGTAAGAATAACACGGGGTGGGGGGTGGGTGGGCAGGATAGCAGAACTGGTTTGGTGATGTCATATCGTCACCGCTACCGGCTCAGCGGTACTTGGCCGAACCGGGAGAAACCCACCACTGGTGTAAACCCATCCAAATCCCAGGTATATGCAAATCCTAATTTATAAATAGTAACTGTCTTGCACACATGGCATTGAGCCGTGGTGGTGCAATGGTTAGAATGCAGTATTACAGGCTAACTGTAAGTTAGATCCTCACCAGCTCAAGGTTAACTCAGCCTTCCATCCTTCCGAGGTCAGTAAAATGAGGACCCCGATTGTTGGGGGCAATATTCTGACTTTGTAAACTGCTTAGAGAGGGCTATAAAGCACTATAAAGCACTATATAACTCTAAGTGCTATTGCTATGTACACAAAACAAAGGGTTCTTTTTCTTTTCTATACATTTGTGACTAACTGGGTCAATTCCTTACCCGCTCCTCCCCCTTTTTTCTGGTCAGGTAGCAGAATGTGGGTTCTGCACCCCTACTGATTAAATCAAGCCCTTTTGTATTGCAAGTATCTCCATTATTAATGGTTGTCACAAGTATGCCAACATTAATATTACAATTCTCTAAGAAAAATTATGCTGATGACATTGTACACTCAAACATGAGATGAGAAGCAAATAAATTTGATAACTTATTTATTATAGCTAGTAAAAAGAACACCAATTTTAGCAATTAAAGATTATATCATGTTTTTCTTTGTATGTTGGCTTGGTTTTCTTGTGCTTGTTTTCCACCTTCAGGCATTTTCACAATACAGTTTGACAAAGTAGACCACAACCTACTTCTTGGTAAGCTAGAAAACAGTGGGATAGATAATATCACCGTCAGATGGATCTGTAACTGGCTAATAAACCATACTCAATGAGTAGTCCTTAATGGTACTACATCTACATGGAGAGAAGTAAGCAGTGGGGTGCAACAGTGGGCGCTGTCTTAGGCCCCGTACTCTTCAATATCTTCATAAACAATTTAGATGAGGGAATAGAAGGGGAACTTACCAAATTTGTGGATGATGCTAAGCTGGCAGGAATAGCTAGCACCCTAAATGATAGGCTCAAGATCCAGATGGATCTTGACAGACTTAAACACTTGACAGACTTAACAAAATGAAATTCAATGTAGAGAAAAATAAAGTCTTACATTTAGGCGGAAAAAAAAATCAAAAGTACATATATAGACTGAGTGAAACCAGGCTTGATAGCAGTAACTGTGAGAGGGATCTTGGAGTCTTAATGGACAACCAATTAAATATGAGCTAACAATGTGCGGCAGCAGCCAAAAAAGTCAGTGCAATCCTTAACTGCATTAACAGAGGGATACAATCAAGATCAAGTGAGGTACTAATACGATTCTATAAAGCCTTAGGGCATACCCAGAATGCTTCATCCAGTTTTGGTCACCACATTATAAAAAAGATGTTGAGACTCTAGAAAAAGTGCAAAGAGCAACCAAGTTGATTAGGGGACTGGAGGCTAAAACATACGATGGACGGTTGCAAGTACTCGGGATGGCTAGTCTAGTGAAGAGAAGGACCAGGGAAACATGATAGCAGTATTCCAATATTTGAGGGGCTGCCACAGAGACGAGGAGGTCAAGCTATTTCCCAAGGCACCCGAAGGTCAGACAAGGAAGAATGGAGGGAAACTGATCAAGGAGAGATTCAACCTAGAAATGAGAAATTTTCTGACAGTGAGAACAATCAACCAATGAAACAGCTTGCCTTCAGAAGTTGTGGGAGCTTCATCACTGAAAGCTTTCAAGAAGAAACTGGATTGCCATTTATCAGAAATGGTGTAGGGTCTCTTGCTTGGGCAGGGGGTTGGACTAGATGACCTATAAGGTCCCTTCCAACTCTGCTAATCTGTTAGACAAATTCCTTCTGTATGTAGATATATTAATATGCAGAAGATATGGCTAGTATCTCAATTCCCAGTCCCAAATCAAAAGGACATGAATAATTATCAACATGTTTCATTCAGTCATGGAAATCAGAAGGAAGTTTAAAACATTCAGAGTTTTAAAATTTAGTGTTCCTGTTTAATAGTTTATTCAGTACTGAATATATTGCAAAGTGTAAATTAATGCTTTTAAAACTTGGCAACTTTAAGATGTGTAGACTTCAATTCCTAGAAATCCCAGTCTGCCGTGAAGCTATTTTAAAGTTGCTAATTTTGAGAAAAACTGCTCTAGACATTCTAGGTTTCAAATCATTGTCCAATTGTAGAAATCAGTGGAGAACCTTTAGCCAATCACCATTTCTCCTTAACTTCCTTCATATAGTATTTTGTATACTACTCTCAGTTCCTTGGCATGTTATATATGTTCTGGACTTAATCTTGCTCCTCCTTTTCTGCTCATAACAACATTTGAGATGTGAATATCAAATGTGAGTCCATCTTTCTGCATGGAACTTCAGTCTCCTGATGCAGAATGGGAAGGCCTTACTTGATTTCCAATCAGCCCTTGAAATAATGAATAATCCTGTTAGAGCCAGTTCCCTGTTTAGGGACTCATTCTAGAATAATGGAAATTGTCTTTTTTGCATTATTTGGGATATTGTTCAACCTGATTCTGCCCAGACCTGATGTTCCATTTTGTCACTGACTAACTCATGAAGAACATGGGCTTTTATCACTGTTTCCTTCTACAATAACTTAGACCATCAATTGGGAACATGTTCCTTATGGAAATTACTGACCTGGACTGAAGTTGTCAAATCAGTATCTCCCTTTAAATTTGTACAACCTAAAAGAATTAAATGAATACTATTATGGGTCATGCTTTATGCATTTTATTTTATTTTATTTTTATTTTAATGTGTGCCTTAAAGTAAGCATTGACTCCAGGCAATTTCCTGGAAAAGTCCCTTCAATTTTTCTCAGAAATATTGCAAAGTAGTTTGCCATTTCCTTCTTCCTAGGGCTGAGAGACAGTGGCTAGCCCAAGGTCACCCAATTGGCTTTGTGCCCAAGAACTCAAGGATTTGCAGTTTCTAGCCTGATGCACCAAATACACCAGACTGGCTCTCTCATGCATTTTAACTGCTTTAAAACTCTATGCAGAAATATTTGTTAAACATCATAATATTAAATAATATTTTAATGATTATCTTTTCACAATAAACATTTGAAAGCTTTACTGTGACTTTAATATTTTCATGCCCCCATGAGTTTTTGTGCCCAAACACAGGTTCTACTCAATATAAAGTCAAGGTTACCAAAATTACCTTCCACAATTTGATTACAAAATAAAGCAAGTTACAAGGAATTTGTTAACAGTTTGCATTCTTCTTCTTATTGTACTCTCCATGTTTTATTAAACTGAAAGTCCTTTTGTGTATTTCAAAATATATTGTATTTTCTCAACTCATTTAAAATCACTGGAGCATTTTATTGTGCTGGTATTTTCATAAAGATTACAAGCAACACAGTCTAACTATATTCAAATGGAACCCCTCTGTGCCCCCACCACACAATAGATAGTTGAAATTTATAAAAAGAAAAGAAAACAAGTTATATCCATAATTTGTGTGTGGCATTTCTAATATTCTTTGAATAAATAATATGTTAGTGGATGTTTACAAAGCTTTATAATATTATATCAAAACATCAAAAAAAATTATGGAGCAACTTTTCTTTTTTTCAAACAAAAACAAGAAACCTAGAAAAAATAATTTTTGTATTATTCTGTTGATAACGCTAGTATTTATCCTGAATCAGGTTTGTAATACATCCATCCATAAGCTGTAACCTTTCATTTCTGTAGTTTTTAAAACATTTCATATGTGGAATGATGCATTATTCAACATTGTAACAACAATTTGCATTAAAAATATAGCTTTTGTTCTCAAATATACATTTTTGTGGGCGTTAACATAACTACTGTATTTCTTTATAGATTTCATTTTATTTTTATTTTTAACTGAAGATTTTTTTTCCAAAGGTGTTGATCTGGCATTCAAATGACCCCAAAACTTTTCCCTTATTCATCTTTCCATCTGATGCACAACTTGTTATGGGATCAACAATCCACTGCATTCTAACTGGAATGTTACCCTGAAAATGATTATCCCAGCATTTGTAGAAATATAAAAATAAAAGCAAAATGTACTCCAATCTCTCTATTCATTGGGGCAATTCTGTCCAATTTGACCAATGACAAGAAATTATGGAATTGTAGTCTCAAAAATCTAGAGGATATCAAATTGGTTAATCCTACATTCTGATTTCCACTAATGCAAACCAAAAGCTTTAGAACAATCTTCTTTCAAACAGGGTGTGAGTTCCTTAAGTTAAATTATTTATGCAGAAAATTCAGGAAAAAGCAGGTATAGCACTTCATTATCAGATAAATGTACAGTCAGAAATTACCATACGATTACAACTAAAAACATGAACTACAGATACAATCACAGCAAATTATCATGCATTTACAACATGAAACTATATAAAGGAGAGAGATATAATCAGAGAAGAAAGCACAAGTGATAGTTAATCTAAAAGCAATTAACTTTGCCTTTAAAGAATAGAAAGCCCATTTTCAAAGCTTTAAAATCAACAGCAACAATGTTCTTTTTAATTTGGCACATATATATCACTTCCTTATCAAATTAAACTGAATTGTGATTGCCACTCATGGGGAACTAAATTCACTGCCATGCTTGTTGAAAGTAAGTTACAACTAGTTACAGACAACTTACAAACAGGGGTGGGCTGCTGGAGGTTCGGGAGAACCTCTAGCTAAGATTCGATGCAGTTCGGAGAACCCCCAAATCCCACTCCTGACTGGCCCATCCACCCCGCCACGCCCCTCCCAGGAGTCCCCATGCAACCCGTTTTGGATGCAGGCATTGCAGGGCACATACAGAGGCTTAGGGAGAGCAAAAAACGGGCCTACCGGAAGTTCGGGAAGTCCGGAAGTCCGTTTCTGGCCTCCAGAACCTGGGGAGAGCAAAAACATCCCCCCCCCGCTGTGGTGCAGGAAACCGACTAGGCCATGCCCACCATGGCCATGCCCACTCAGCAACCAGGCAAAGAACCCTTTGCTAAAAAATTTTGAAGCCCACCCCTGCTTACAAACAATACATTCATGGTTCTATCCATACTTTCTAGCAATATTTATCTTATATTATAGGCATACAAACTATTGCGGTTAGTGGCTAATTGTAGTCAAAATTGCAGTAAGACTTTCACTGAAGGATTTATAATATGTTAGAAACTAGAACCACATTAGGAATAAAAAAAAGAGAAACTGTAAAATATATCATGGTTCAGAACTAGCAGATCTAGTCTTGGCTATGGGTCTCTGATACCTTCAAGAAAATACCACAGAATTTTGTGTCAGAAGGTAACAGAAAGAATAAGGTAAACAGAAGGTAAAAGAAAAGGAATTAAATAGAGAGTACTGCATTAGCATATGGTAGAGTGTGCCATTAAGTTAGTGTGGACTTTTAACAACCATACAAATAGATCAGGGATGGGTTCTACTTACCTTTACTACTGGTTTGCTATGGAATCGCGTGTATGTGAGCAAAGCGATTGTGCATGCGCCTTGATTCTGCACAGATCACCGATTATGACATCGGTGGGCGGTGGGTGGGGCCTCCCGCCGATTTTACTGCTGGTTCTTGCAAACCGGTCCGAACCGGGGGCAACCCATCACTGAAATTAGTTGCTGCTTGGAATGAATGGGTAACAGAAGTCTTGGATCTGATTATCTTGCATAGATACTTGCTGTTCACAGATTCAAAAGATCTCTCTGATGTTCAGAGAAACTCTGAGAGATGAGACAGTAGAAAAGACATCTAGAGCACCTTCAATTGGCAGAAAATGAATAGCAAATCTAATGGTTTGCCAAACTAAAGCATGGCTAAGGGCTTGATAATTTAATTGGCAAAATATGCATTCACATATTGTTAGACAATGGTTTCATTTAAGGTGACTCAATTGCTACTAATTAAGAAGGGAGCAGGATGGTATCCATAAGGCCACTGAGGACTATTCTAGGCATCTCTTAAAGTTACTTACAAACCACTTTGGATTTACTCTGAACTAGACAAGTCCAATGGAGGTACTGAGCCATGGTTTAGCTTTGTTTTCTGGAATGATTTTGAGCTTATTTCTTCTCAGGAAGTGGAAAGAGTCCTAAGGACTATAAGCCCAGCTATTTTTATTTTAGATTCATATCCTTTCAGGCTAATCATGGCCTTCAGGAGCTGACATACTGTTGGGTCCATATGATAGGGAAGGTATTCTTGAGATAGAGGATCATTCCACAAGGTCTGAAAGCATGATCTGGTCCCTCGTCAAGAAATCTGGATCCAGCAGAATTGAGCAGTTTTGTCTGATTGCCATTGTTTTTTAGACAAAATTATTAAGAAAGGGGCTTGTTTACAGCTTCAAATAGCCCAAATAGGAAACAGTTTATTAAAATCAATTTAAGCACTGAGACAGCATTGGTTGTACTAACTATTTGATGACTTCTGATGGGCTTGGGTGTGGGGAGTTCTCCTTGATCTCTCACTAGCCATTGTCATCTATGTCATCAATCATGAAACCTTTTTGGTCTAGCTCAAGTAAGTGAGAATGGGGTCACAGTTGTGGTCATTCTCCTAAGTAAGCTCTAATATGGGTTAATATGGGAGGATATCTAGTCTTAGATCGCTGCTATGCAGAATGGGTCACATTTCCACTCTCTCAACCTTTTAAAAATCTATATAAAGCTGCTTGGTAAGGTCATCCATTGGCACAGAATTAAGTACCATCAGTATGTTGATGATACTCAATCGTGCAAGACTTCCCCTGATCAAATATGAGTCAGTGCTTTTCTAATACCTAAAGATTTTGCTTTAATTTTAGCAAGACTATTGGATTGGGGGGCCCTAAAATCTTATATGAAAAATGTATATATTTGGTTCTGGATCAGGACTGGACACAATTTGGAGTCCTCCAAATTCACGCATTTATGACTCAAACTCTATGTTTCCCCATCCTGGGCCCCACATTCTCTTTGGAACAAACTTCTCCCTGTGTTTTGACTGGCCTTCAACCCTATCAGCTTTTTGAAGACCTGGCTTTTCTCCTAGGCATTGGATCAGATGGTAATTGCATCCATGCTGTTAGGACAGTAAATGTCTGTCCTATCCCACTTTGGCTTTCTACATACTCCAGATTTTACATTATTTTTTGTTGATTTTTGACGATTTTAAGTTTTTATACCACTGACAGTAAATCATGAACTGGGCAGCCTTACAAATTCCTAAATATATAAAAATATTAATCAATAATTTAAATGATATTTAATAATCAATGTATAACAATTACATAGAAAAATACATAAAAAGGGACAGTATCACCCTATTAGGAGATTCTCTGTAAAAAAATCACATTATGGTACATAATAAGCCAGTGATTCAATTTTTTCACTCTTGACATCAGGAATATTTCTGAATCTTCTAAAATTACTGAGAATAGCATTTGCATTGATCCAGGATTGACACTACATCTTCTCTGTTTCCATGATGTTACTGGCTTTCTAAGCTCTATTGCAGCTGAACCAATTGATTTCCAGTTCAGCTGTGACTCACCAGCTATAAGAACAGCTCTGCAGCATAATGCTGAAGCTGTGAACTAGGCAGCTTTCCAATGACAAGAACTCCGAACTCATCTCATCTCCTGGCTCCCTTCTCCATGCTGACACCTGGATACTATGGTGATTAGCCGTTATTTCACCATCTTTTTTTGACTAAGTGATGGGAGTGGTCCTCTCTACAAAAATAACTGTGAGCAAACATGGTGATGTTGGGTAAAAACCAGATATCATGCCTCCCCACTGGTCAGCTGGAGAGAGTGCTGTTCAATTCATAAAGAGTACTGAGCACTGCATAATAACAATGTAGTCATGGTTGAATCAGTATCAGATCCATGGTAAGACTTAAACCTGCATTTGCCAATTCTTCCTACATGGACCTAGAAATGGGGAAAATGTAGTTCTGTAAAGCCTTTGACAAAATGCTAGATTAAATACTGATTAGCAAGTTAGTAAGTGTGGTCTAGATAGCACATTTAATGACTACATACCTGTGTCCGCAATTGTATTTCCTCAATGGTTACTGAGAAATTGGAAAAAGTGTACTGAAGTGGTGTCGCAAAAATCAGTCTTTATTTCTCTACACTTCCATACAAAATTATTTGCATGAAGTGATCAAGAGAATGCTAATCATGTTGGCAGATGAGACATAAGTGAGTAGAATAGTTTATAATACTGGTGATAGCAATAAAATTCAAACTAGAATTGATAGATTAGAAAAATGGGTTGCAATTTAATGTGAAAAAATTATCAAAGACCAGTGCAAAGTTCTTTATATTACAGTGGGAAACAAAACTAAAATCCAGGTATGGATTTTATGGGTAATTGGAATAGTAATTGATTGCAAACTGAGTATGAGTCAGCAAAGTAATGGCAAAATATAATTTTAGAGTGTATCAATAGACATCTAGTTTTCAAACAGGAACTAATTGTTCTACTTTATTCTCCTTTGATCAGACCCAAACTTGAATACTGGGTCTCTTTCTGGGCATCACAAAGATCTGGAGAACCTGATGAAACTATCAAATAATTTCTTAAAACTGGACAATTATCTTAAATAAGGACCTGATTTCCAAGTTCCACGGTGGCAGTAGTCTTTGATGTTTTTTTGACTATTATATGACTCTTAATTAAGTTGATTGTAGTTATGGATGTAAGGATAGTACAAATCTGTTTTATTTAAAAGCCCATTTTCCAAGAAATGATTCCTTTCTGTCAATTTTATGTCTGTTTCTTTTTATAAAACATTCCGATTATAGATTAACTGGTTCATTTTTCTTTCTTTTCACCGCAAAGGTTCTTTGTTAATTCGTAGCAGTGTAGGGCTCTTTGCAGAAATTGTTGTTTCTTAAGCTTCTTGGAATTGTCATGTGACTTTGTGTAACCATTGAAAGTATAATCACATAAATGAATTATAAATAATAGGGCTGTGCATGCATGCTTTGAAAATGATTTGGAATAAGTGCTTTGGACCACTCACAGGCAAGCACTTCTCTGCTATTCATTAACACAGCTGGCTTTTTTTTCAGACTTCTGCAAAATAGTGGCAGTGCTTCAAAAAAAATCCCCTTTAATACAACTCTTAAAGCAATGTCGGCATATATTTAAATTAGCCTGAAGAAGACAATCCAATAGCAAAGCTGGATCATAGTTCATTATAAGTGATACACACATGTCTCAATCAAAGCACTTAATTATAAAGTAATTCAAATTATAAAAAAAACCTTTATTTTTATGCTGGTCCAATTCCCAGCAACTCTGAACAGTTCACAGATAAAGACACAAATTAAAACAAAACAATAATAAAAACAAAGAACAAAAGGTGGCACAAAACCAAACAACAGCCAAAGCAAACCCACTTTACCCAGAAGTGGGCTTCAATCAATTTTATCAAAAGTCTGGGCAAAGAGCCAGATCTTCAAGGGTCTCTGAAATAGCAGCTGAGGAGGGGGACATCCTGATCTCACTCATTCCAAAAACAGGCACAGTGTCAGAGAGGGTCTGCTTGGATGGCAGTATTTAATCAAAGGAAACCAAAATGCACCAGCTTTGCCAAATCAAATTGTCCAGGCAGATATTATGGAATGCAAGTAGTTCCTTAAATAACTAGCCCTCGTGCTTTGTAGGTAATAACTAGTATCTTGAACTACATTCTGGAAGCAAACTAGAAAGAAATCAGGGGAGATCATAAAGCACAGGTATTACATCAGGGGTGAAATCCAGCAGGTTCTGACAGGTTCTGGAGAACCGGTAGCAGAAATTTTGAGTAGTTCAAAGAACCAGCAAATACCACCTCTGGCTGGCCCCAGAGTGGGGTGGGAATGGAAATTTTGCAATATCCTTCCCTCAGGAGTGGGGAGGGAATGGAGATTTTGCAATATCCTTCCCCCTAGAATGGGGTGGGAATAGGGATTTTGCAGTATCCTTCCCCCAGGAGTGGGGAAGGAATGGAGATTTTGCAATATCCTTCCCCCTGGAATGGGGTGGGAATGGAGATTTTGCAGTATCCTTCCCCTGCCACGCCCACCAAGCCAAGCCCACAGAACCAATTGTAAAAAATTTTGAATTCCACCACTGTATTATATGCATACTGAAGCATGCCCAACATTGCCAGGTTGCTGCATTCTGGACCAGTTGAAGTTGTAGGTAGTCTTCTGTGTATAATGTCTTGTATTAGTCAAGCTACAAGGTGACTAGGGCATGAGTGAGGGTCTGAAGGACTCCCGATCTAAGAGAGGTGCAACTGGCACACTAAATAAAGTTGAGCAAAGACCTTCCCAGTCATAACTGCCATTGGCGTATAAAACAGGAGCCGTGAGTCCACAAAGACACCCAGATTACAGGCATTTACAATCCCTAAAACAATCCTTTGAAGTTAATATTCAGGTGACAGAGAGTGAACTGAAGATAACTGGCTTGCCTAAGACCATCTGATATAAAGTTGGTATAAATGAGAACAATTGAACTAAAAAACATTGAACTGTACCATTGTGATTGTCGAGATTAAAAATCTCTTATTTTAAGGGCATTTAAGCATTTTTCTAGGCTACATGTAGCACTGAAAGGGCCAAACAACAGCAAGTCCCAAAGAGAGTTGCTTCAGTTTCAGAGATCAGATATTTTGTGTCCTAGTCAAAATATCCAGTAATTTGTTTTATTCAGATCCTAAGCAGAATTGATTCTTACAGAAACATAGAAAAATAAGATCAGAAGAGATCCCTAAGGCCAACTCCTGTACCTTTCTGCATCATATCTAAAGGTGCTCAAGTTATTATTACAGAAAGTCCATTCATGGATGTTTGATTAAAAAGAGTGCTTTTGAAAATACTCCAAGTTTGGAAAAGCCACCTATATTCTATTAGGCTTAGCTGGAATTGAAGGGAGAAGGGGAAAAGTTTCTTCACTACTATATTCTGTGGATAGTGGAATTAATTCTAACTTCAATCTTCAAAAATCTTCTTCAATCGGATTTTTCCCCCTGTAGCATTTGTATCACCCTTCAAAGTGAGGCTGGAGCTGTCATCAAAGCTCCATAGCTATTTTGCCTCCACAAGGACTAAAGACCATCTGTGCCATTTATTGAAGTACACAGAATGCTTCCTGCTGACATCAGTTGGTTTTTAGCAAGCCAATCTTAAGATCTAACACCTAAAATTTCTTCTTGTCTTCCCTCAAACAGCTTGACATGCTTCATCAATGATGGTTTCCACCACTTAAAATTCCACCCTGACATATTTAAATTTTTAACATTTAAGGCAGAGATTGGCAGATTTCAGATTTTTTGTGGAATCTCTGTATTTAATTTGACTCTCTGAGGTCTACTAATCAGAGGCAGGCACTAATTAGGGTAGGGTCAGCATGGTTAATTATTTGCTATATACCTTCTAAGTTATACAGCATACTAGAACTTTTAAAGATAGCAGTAAAGTTAGTGAAAGGCCAGAGGAATATATTAGTTAAAATGTTGGTCTTTAACTGGGAAGACTCAGAAAAATTTATTTGGTAACTTTGGGTCATCCATCAGTTTTTCAGATTTCTGGGCTTATTTTGTTTTAGGTTTTAGAAGGCGGACATTGTGGTATACCTATTGAACTGCCAAGATGGGGGACAGACATACTGTAAATGTAAAGGATAAATAAATTCCCTCTCAAACCAACCTGTCTCATGGATTTGTTGTTGTAGGGAAAAAGCATAAGAAAAAGGTATCAATTAATATCTAGTTGATCTTGTTTTCAAACTTGGATCCATCTTTGAGTAAACAATTTATATTCATAAATTACATTTATTAAAAAAATATTTATTCCTTAACATGTTTTACAGAAAGGAATGGACAAATTGTGTAGATATATAAAAAAAAAACAGGAAAAAAAACCATGGAAACCTACAAAAACAAACTAAATAAACTAAAACAGATAAGAGTGAAATTATCAATATATGTCACATTAACCAAATGTCAAACAGATTTCTAAATGTATTTTAAAATAAATGATTGTCTAACATTATGAAATATGTTAAATTTGGTAAAGTACAGGTTTTGGAATCTAATCTTTAATATGAGGAATATTACTACTTCTCCAATTTCTCAAAATAATTATCTACATCCCAGGCCCCATACAACCATAACTTTTCAAAGTTCCAATCAAATTCCAAAATTACAGGAAATATTTTAACACATTAGTAACATCTTTAACCCTAGAAAACCTATGCATAAATCTATTTATCTACATTAAAATGTTATTTCAAAAGGATGTCAGTGATTCACTAGACCAATGATGGTTAACCTTTTCGGTACCAAGTGGCGAAACTGGAGTGCACATGCGCACGGCAGCCAGCTGCTCTCTTCCGAGTTCCGGCGCACACATGCATGCCAGCCAGCAGGTCTTTAGAGCTGGTCGGCAAAGATGCACGCCGGAACCAAGAAAACAACAGCTGGCCAGTGTGCATGCGCAGGATGGAACCCAGAAGAGCAGCTGCCCATGGGGTGAGTGCCCAGAGAGAGGGCTTTGTGTGCCACCTCTGGCACGTGTGCCATAGGTTCGCCATCATGACACTAGACAAAATCATACAATTAACGACCTTTCAATTTTTTTACATCTCCAAAAATCAGAACTCCCTCCTTTCAAATACATTTTTTAAGGTGTCCAGTAATTGTATGTGATCAGTCTTTGACAATCTGGATGTGTTGGGCAGGATATGCAAACCCAACACCTGTGGAGGCCACTAGATTGGGAAAGCTAGTACAAAAGTCTTTATTAAGCTTTCCACTCTATGTTTATCTTCATAGGATTTAATGATCACCAATAACCCTCTTTTCCATATGAAATCTGAGGATAGATACATATGTAATCATCTCATGCTAGTCCTCAAGTGATAAATCCACAAATTGAGAGATAATCATAGCAGTTATGAACTCTTCAGGCTGTTTCCAACTCGCCACAGCCAACTTGCTATAGGACAACTCTCTAAATTTAGCAACAATTCATCTAAAAATTATTATTCAGTAGATCAAAACACAAACCGAATGGGGGAAGCAAATTTCTCCCTAACCTCATAGTTCCACTTTTACTGTACTTTCACCAGATTGATACGCTTATAGAGAATGATCACAAAAGTAGCACTGAAGGATAAGATTTAGTGAAATCTGCACACTGCTCTTATAAAAGGAATTTCCCAGACTGAGAAGTATAATCTTGTTTGTGCTGTGTTACATTCCTATCTGACATTATTTATCTGAAAATTCAATGGATTTGTGCGTTCTCCTTTTTTAGAAACAACTGGTTTTATTTGTGAAAATATCAAGCACCAATTCCCTATTCTTCATAACATGCCTATTTCTGACACATCCCTTCGTGTTTATTGAAAGTGAAATTATAAACAAGAGGAGAGTTACTTCTTTCCTTATTTACCTAGCAACCTGCCAGGGAAACCTCGTAGCCCTAGAACTAATTTTATCACAATCTGAATGTTACAAGTTGAGTCTGACATCCTGATGTAACACCAATCAAATGGGAGATCAGGAGAATTTCCCAGTCTTTTAAAATGTCCTTTAAATGAACAAAAGGCAGAAAGATACAAGGAGAACGGTATAATGAGTAAATATATTCTCTCAAACATTATATTCCCAAAGCCTTGGAGGCTCTAACTGACTTCATCTGAAACTTACATTGCATTGCATTGCATGAAAAGGATCTTGGTAGACAGCAAATCAAGAAAGGATAGCACGAAAAGAGAAAAATCCAAATTTTAATGAAAAACAATTTCCTCTGCCTCAGAAATCCATATCAATATGTAAAAAGAAAACTCAGGAAATCATAATTAATTACTTTCAATACAGGTTGATACTCAATGTAAATCTGATTTTTATTTTTATTTTTTTTTTGCTCTCCTGGTCACAAGGAACAGATTACTGGAGCAGCATTTAAATGCCAATCTACTAACCATTCCCATTCAAGATTGCCAATATATAGATGGATTACCTGAGTTCTTATAATTACTGTGCTCAATGCCATTACTTTCTGTTTCTCTGTCTTTGTTCTCAAAGCTTGACCTCCACCATGCTGGTTGAAAATTCCCAATATGCCAGATAGGAGAAAAAAAGGGGCATATGGACAGCTATGATAGTACTATAAGTCCTGCTAAATTCTCTATTTATGGTAGACTGAGACTATGCAACTCCCAACATTGTTGTGGCCAACAGAGTGGCTCTATGAGACTTCTAGACTGATGGTGGTGGTAGTGGGTTTTCAGGCAAAGGAAATTTTAGAATGTTTAAAAGAGGAAACAAGAGGCATAAAACACCCATTCCACCTTAAAAATCCAGCACTTTCTGTTGGTTTTTACTAACATCAAGCAGTAAATGACAGCCTAATCAAGGGATCACCAAGAACGATCCCAACAACAGCAGGGTTTGCAACTTATATAGAGAGAGCAAACCCTATTCTCTTCTGTCACTGATAATGTTACCTTGTTGGATAATGAAATGTCTGCAAGGACCCAGCTGAGAAAGCACCAAGAACCCTGTACATATTTTAATAGCCAGACATTGGGGATACATTTTTGTTTTGTTCATAGAAAAACAGATAGAAATTTGAACTTCCAAATTATTTTAAATATAACTCAATTTAGAGATAAATATTTAGGCTGGTCCTAATAAACATAACTATTTTAGTAATTTGCTAGGAAATAAGCTGCACAGAATCAAATTTATACCCCAACATGCTACTTCAGAATTATGGAGAAATATGTCATTGAAAATAAGAGATAAAAATTGGGTTATCTTGGTTTGGATTCCTTATTCTGTATTTTTGATGAAAATCAGAATAAGGAATCCAAACTTTTAAAATAACCCAACTTTTATCACTTCAAAGAATAAAGGAAAATAAAATCTTTGAACAAAGACTTTGTGTTTAAATGAGATGGTTGTATTATCATATTTTAAAGCTTCAAAAATAAACGGACCTATATTAAGAGGTAGCAATAAATATGGGCATTCAGTAAAATTCATTAAAGCATCCTTCTTTTCCAGCCTTTATCAAGTGAGAAGCTCAAGTGTATGTCATCATCCTTCAAGATGATTGGGACACACTGTAGGCTGAAACTTAAATGTGTGGTAATTGATGTGGTAATTGATTATTCTTCTTAGGCCCTGTTTGCACAATATACTTAACCCAATCTTTTCTCCTTACCCATTGTTTTCACAACAATCACACTAATTGAGTCAAAATCTGTCATTATTGGAATTAATAATCATAATTCATAATCCTCTAGATTCCCACCAGTCTTGTCATAATAAGCTAAGAGCATTACACCAGGAGGATACTGGAAAATATTAAATGATATCACTTGCTGTTTCTTACTGAACAGACAGCAGAATCAACACTGGGAAAGGATGAATAACTGGCAACTCTTGGCCATGAATTCTGCAATATTTGTTTTTCTAATGCTCAAGATCTTGAACTCTTTTTCTTGGAGGATTTATTGTCTATGTTTTGAAAAGTATCCACAGCTGATTGGGTTTTGGTGTTCTGTAACCCCTAGGAACCAGTTGCTTTAACCTATAAGGAGAAAGCTACCACTGAAGATAAGCTCTGAAGGTGCAAATGTTGACATGTTTCTGTTGCAAATAATCATTATGAGCTCTTATCATCCCATGTAAAGTGAACCAAATTAATTAATATATATGGTTCAATTATAAAGAGATGGAGACTTAATATTTGCATTTCTGGTATTTGCACTCTTATTGCAGAGCTCAAAATCATGACATGCCAGTTATTATTATCATATTGTCGGGAATTTATCTGTATTCTAAGACATGGATCTCAAATTCGACATGTCACGTTGCTGTTACATGACATTTTATGACGTTTTTCCCATTCGCAGAGCTGGGGTGCATGGCCTGCACGTGACACATCCAGCCCGCAGCCCACCAGTTTGACACCCCTGTTGTAAGGAATTAGGGTACTTGACTATAATGTTAAAAGAATACATAGACTAGAATGTTGAAAGCAAGATCTTTGCACATGGGATTGTCAGTCTGAATTGTTTGCAATCATTTAGATTGCATACTTTTAATGCTATGTTTGCTCAATTGTTATGTATTAAGATTTTAATTTTTTAAAAAAACAAATCACATCCTTGTGAAGTTTATGTAAGCTAAGGAAAAATCATACCTAGACAGGAGACTACCAAGAAATGAAGCAATCATAAGCTGGGGATGAAGGTCAAATTGAGAGTATCTTTACCTTTTCATATTTACTCAAAACTGGCTTCCTTATATGTCCCTTGAAACTGCCTCAGCTAGGTCAGCAGTAAACAATGCTTCAATCACTCACAATGGGCAATCAGCAGAAAATCAGCAGCAGCACATTTGAAAATCAAGAGTACTCAGAAAGCAGCCAGCAGTAAGCATTAGTCAGCAGTCCCCCATCATAATTCTTCTACTCCCTTTCATGTTCTATTTTTTTTTCTTTCCCTCAGCTGAATGAAACATACATTAAACTACGAGTTTCCCTGTTTACTTGCTTAGTGACCCTTTTCTTGCTTATTGCTCATTGAGTATTGGTGTTCACACAACATACTAAACCTGCCATTGGTCCAATTAAGTGTTTCTGTGATCCCATCACAAATATACCAAAAGGAGTATTGCTGTAACCATAACATGGTTATGGTTTACTTGTAACCATTTGTTTAGTGATCATTCAGTTTTCAAACACTGAAAAAATGTGACTTATGACTGGTTTTCATACTTATGATCATAGCAGCATCCCTGTGGTCACATAATCAAAATTGGCATGCACATACAACTGGCATGTATTTATAACAGTTGCATTGTTCATGTGATCCCCATTTGTAACTTTCCGAGCCAGCGTCCAACAAAGTCGATAGGTGAAACCTAACTGCATGATTCACTTAATAACTGTGGCAAAAAAAGTCATAAAATGGGGCAAAACTCACTCATTGCTCGCTTAGCAATGGAAATTTTGGGATTAATTGTGGTTGGAAGTCGAGGACTGCCTACATGTGAACTACATCATTTCATAGCATGCTCAAATTGTCTTGCTTAAGTGATTTTAGGGAAACATTAGTGCCACAGCCTCATTAATAATATACTGGGTAAAGGTATTTAGGAAACAGTCAACCTTCTCTCATGGTGCATGTGGACCTCGGACTATTTCTGTCAAAGTTGCACTTCCAAAATCAATAGAAACTCATTTTGGTAGTGTTAAGTCATGGTAGTTTGATAAAGTAAACTGAGATAGGCATTAGACTAAAGACACTTATGTCGATCTCATTTACCAGTACTTTGCCAATGTTAATATGTTATCATCAGAATTCTCTTAGCCCTTAGAGCAGGAGTTAGCCCATAAAGCAGGATCCTTACTGCAGCCTTTAGGCCTGGGCTCCATAGATCTCTCAGTGGTCCTTAAATAGGTTTCAGGGATTCTGTGAATTTGGATAGAAAAAAAAAATCTATTTTATTTTTATTAACCTCTAACAGAAAAAGGTTCTATTAGTATCATCAGACAGTCTTTTATCCATGGCACTAAAAGGTTAAGAAAAAATAAATATATGCCCCCCTCCTGTTGATAATTTCAGAAAGTACTACATAAGTATGCTATTAATCAGTTGTGTCATAACAACCATATGTTTTTAAAAAAATAAAAAGCAGGATTGCTTCTGCTAGTACTTCTACATACTCTTGGTTTCACTTCGATAATTTCCAGTGCTTACTGCATGTCATTTGACTTTACATTTGTGCTCCTGGTCTGCAAATTAAAAATAGTGCAACCAATTTAACAAGCTCGTATGGTAGCTGTTGACAGTTCAATTATATCCACTGTATATAAACAACAACAACAGAAATCAATAGGTTTGAGCTTGCTTCAAAGCTGACCTTGAAATTGGGTCACATTTATTTCATTTTCTTTCATCTGACTCTCTTTTATTTCCTTATAAACATTCAATTTTCCAAGAGTTGCCCTATGATCATGGTAATGATCACTATTGTTACATGATGCAAATAAATTCCAAATGTTCTCCTGCCAAGTGATGAAAGGGAAATATCATTTTAATTTGGTTTCACTTGTTCTTGAGTGCATATCAGTAAACTAATTATAAAATGCACCTCAACTAACTTTTCTCTGAAGGGAGAAGGATTCCTGATTACCAGCTTTATCCTTAATTCTATTTGGTGAATTGTGCTCAATTATAACGCAATTACATAATATGCCTAAATTTTAGAAGAAAGGATACTAACTGGGGGGAAAACAAATTCTTAATTATTGTAAATAGCATGCAGCTATTTTTGCTTTCAGAACACAAGAGCACCTGAAATGTTCCTATTTCCTGAAAACATCGAGCACTTTTTAGTCATAAATTGCAAATCTATGCACTCATTAAATCAAACCTTCCATTAAATTAATTAGATTAAGAATAAACAATATGCATAGAATCAAGTAGTCTAAGCAATTTATAAACATATAATCAGGTGTTATGTGTGTGTGTGTGTATGTATATAAATATATATTTGTTTTCTCAGGTTTTCGTGGGTGTTTGTATGTAGGTCTTTGGTTATTCGGGTCTTCTCCCACGTAAAATTGGAAGTGTCTTGGCAACGTTTCGACGAAGTCTGATTCGTCATCTTCAGGCTGGTGTTCTCGGCTTCGTGCTTCCAGGAGCGAATGAGACTTCGTCGAAACGTCGCCAAGACACTTCCAATTTTATGTGGGAGAAGACCCGAATAACCAAAGACCTACATAAATATATATATGTATATCTATGAGTATATACAGAACTTTCAACGCTGAAGCTGATTTATTACTTGCTTTTTTTTTTACAAATACGGGTCAGGTTATGATTTACATAAACAATACTAAATAATAATAGTTTATTGCTACGTTTTGTCTCCTACTTGAAGTAAGACGCCACTGGTACAAAATTCATTGTATTTTATTTTTTTTTACTTTTTATAGATGGCTATCAAAATAATTATCATTACTTTCCATATTGAAAATTCCAATTTCCCATCAACCTAATTAATTTTGGGAAATAAAGGAAGGCCCATCACTGATCTAATAAAAAAGCAATACAAGTTGTTTAAGGAAGTGTTCTAATGTGACTTTGCATTCCAGGCAAACTGTAAGTTTCCTATACATGTGTTCCAAATATTTGTGGACACCAGGACCTGGCCAAAAGCATTCTTGGAAATAGTAGTAGTACCAGATCTAGTAACTTTTTTCTCAAAATCTTTAACAAACATCAAGTAAAACACTGTAGCTAAACTCTACTCTACTCTACATGGCCCAAATTTAGTTAGTCACTAAAGCCACTCAAAGAGTACCTTGATTCTTGATGACTTATATGAACAAATTCATGAAGTTGTCTTAGTGTGATATGGAAGTGATTTGCCATTGCCTTTTTTCATGATGATTTTTATTTTCATTTCCAAGAGTACATTATACATGTGACTTTCCTAGACAGTTTCCTGTCCTAGTACTAATCCCAACTAACCTTTCTTAGCTCTCTAGATCTAGGAATGAATATGTACTACGATCTGTTGAGATATTACCTACAAAGTATGCATGTGCCGGGTAATGGAACATTCTTGATAGTCTGGTATACTTTTTCTTCAGGAATGTGGCAATTCAGCTACTTTGAAGGCAATTGGTCATTTTTTTAGATATAATTATTCCAGAAAAGGATTTTTCTTTGCTGTTCCAGATATGGTCTGCTCCCAAAATATTTTCCATTTTCTATACATAAAGCATATACTCTATGTTAACTGGTTACAAAAGCTTTTATATAGCAGCTACTTTTTGATTGTGGAATGAAATGAGAATAATTTTTTTATTCTGGTGTAAAAGACCCATTGATTTTGGGCCTATGAGCAGGCAGAAAATTCCATGATGGATACATATGTAAGAAAAGAAATTCTGGACAACTTTCAGAAGACTGTAAAAGCTACAGTTATGATTATATATTATATTATTCTTCAACTTGATTTGCAACTAGTATCAAGGTGCCATAAGTTACCACAACCTTTCAGTAACCCACAATCCTTTTGAATAACACATTTTAATATGATTGCAAAATTCTGTTTATTATTTTCAAGTAATAAATATTTCAAACAACTGCCCACAGATGCATCTGTTCACAGATGCCAGAAGATGTACAATCAGAGGAAAGTGAATGCTAACTGCATTTCATCCAACATCCAACATTCTTTTTTAAAAAACTTGGAAAATTTGAATAGGATGATCAAGAAGACATTATTCAGAAGACATTCAGGTATTCACAAATCAGAAGATACAAGGATTTTCACAATGTGAAACAAAAAGAATTGGACAGTAGCATTTGGAGGTTTAAGGACCTAGTTTGAAAGGAATGTTATTCTGTGTGCAGAAAAAATAAATAATGTATTATAACACATTAAACTTATGGAGCAGTACTAGCAGGAGAGGTAACATGAAATTTGCACCAAAAGTCTTGCACTAAAAAAAGGAGGATCCCTCAAGCATCCTGTGTCTGAAGTAATATCTACCCTGTGATAAGATACAACAGCTCCACCCACTTTGCATTCACTTGCTTGTAAAATGAAGTGCCTGCCATGTATCTCAAATACACGTGCAACCTGAGTATGCACACCCTTGTGAATACAGCCATTATGAACAGACCAGCAAAAGAAAAGACAAAGCTCCATTATAAAATTAATATTTATAACATAAGACAACAAGAAAATCATTCCAGATCATATTTGAAATTCCCAGTTTGACCCAAGGAAAGCCGTGATTGAACATGGTCATGTTACGACCAAATCAGTGGCTGCTCCTTGCAGAAGACATACATGCAGAAGACTTCTGCACCTATATGAACATGGCCCTAATATTGCTCCTCCCTATTCAATCCTACATGCCTGAAAATGCAAAGAACAGGTTCTCCAGATGAGGTTGCAACAAAGAAATATCCCCTGTCGCAATCTGCATTTAAACAGGACTGTGCTGTAATGAAATCCAGTCCATTCGAAGAGGGGTTTTTTGGTCTGTCAGTGTAGTCTGTATCTTTTTCACGTTTGCTCATTTTGATGCACTGAGTCATGAAGATCCTGCCTGATGTGGTGGTTTTCTGAGTGACAGGCAGCACACAGACACAAAGCAGAATGTCAAAGAACTTGACATGATAAAACTAACCACATTTCAATACAGATAGGATAATGCCGTACTACTTCAAATTCTCCATCCTTTTGACAAGTTACTAGGCATCCATTTGGATGGCAGCTAGTTTTGCTAAGCCTTGAAATGATTAGAATGTGATAAATAGAGCAGTTTGCTTTCCTTCCTGCTCCCATTAGGTTTTCACTGCAGCCTATCACTTTCTTATGCAAGTGTTTTAAATATGGAAACCATAAAGTGAACCTTTCCATTTAATTTTTCCTTGATGCCAAGATCATCATCAGACTGTGCCTTCCACTAGCCTCCTTTATTTTTCTTGCTTGCTTCTAGGCTTCTATGACAGGGCCATAATATGGATTTTATCATTTAAATAGGAGTACAGTGCATCTCATCATTGCCAAAAAGCTGTTTGGCCAGGGAACTTATGCACTTCTGTTGGCTGGCAACAGAATGTTTTGGACTTTTTTGTGTTTCAACTAGTCTTAGGTTATGCATGATTTTTTGATAGCAACTGATGAGTTAGCAATAGATAAAGGTCCTAAACAGCAGAGCTTACCTTTAGGCAGTTGAGTAAACAAGAAAGGAAATATTCTAGTAGAAATTTGAGAAAGTGGGTTTGTATTTCTGCAGGACACCAGACTATAGGTCTGATAGCCACAATGTAATCATGTAAACTCAGTTAACTATGGAAAAGCATGTTCTGGTTAAAAAAAATATGGAGCGGTAAATCTCTGTCTCTTGAATAGAGAGAATAGCACAAAGGTCAGAAACTTCCCCCTTCCAATCTCACATAAAAAGGTTTTTTTTTTTGCTTTGCCTGCCCTTTAGCAGTCCCTGAGCAGAATGTAAAATTCAAAGCCCTTTTATTGTAAAAAAAAGAAAAAGAAAAAAAAAGGCTCTTTTTGCCTTAAGCCATTGTTGAACAAGCCATTATTATGTCAATCGTATATCTTGGTAAGCTATGTTTTATAACATATACTGACTCACTTCATGCATTCCACCAAACCCAAAATAAACTCTATTTGATTCAACATGGGGTATTAACTCAAACAAAGTTTCTTGTCTTCATCCTATAGCAGAGTAAACCTATAGTCTACAGCATTCATTTTATCATCAGCCTCATTTTTGAAGTTTCCAAATGGTCCAGATGTACTACCAAAATTTAACAGCACATAACTGATTTTTTTTTTGATGGTAGCATGATTTGGGGATGGAAAAAGCAGTTAAACAGTTTATTTAAACCTGCATCCTCAATCTCCTCCTCCCCTCCAAATGGATTGAGAATTTCAATTGTGTCACTGAAAATGTTCCTGCAGCCCTTACAGACCAGAATTCGTTTTCAAACCCTCAGACAATGTAGGGTAAAGGGATAAAAATATGCTTACGTGTCGAAAAATGGCATTATTCTTATATAAGTTTACTGACACACTGTTTGAGATGCTTGCATTCTCTTATCAATACAGTTTATCCTCTGTACAATGGCCCAATATGTGTCCATGTATCAATAAAATATTTTGATTTTATTGCTTGCCTAAATAAATAAATACAGGAAACAGGAAGAGGAGGTTGTCCAGCAAGGAACAACATATAATGAGTTGTCATTAGCTGACCCACTTTGTCATTGCATTATATAGTATTATTTGCTTCCCTCCGCGCTCCCCCCCTTTTGAACCCCTGTAATGGCTTTGCTTGTACAGATGTACATATTCTGGGCAGCACTAGAAAGCTCCATGTGAAAACACTTTTTTCTAAAGATCTCAAAGCATTACAATTAGAGAATATGAAAGAAATGGAACTAGAAAGAAAATATTATCCGAACTTTCCTATTATTCTGCAGGACTTGGTACTTGCTTCTAGACTGTCTTCAGACCCACTTCTATTGCTATAATGTAAGTTTAAATTATCAAGAAACTGAATTCTCATCAGTGTTTTATTTGTGCAAAGCTACTCAACTGAAACACTAAGATATCTACAGTAAAGTGGAATGCTTGAGATAAGGAGCATCTTTCCTGATCACTTCCATGGGGCAATTCCTTTCTGGGTCAAATGGAGACTCAGTTTAGCGTGAAGAAATTTGCTGCTTTAAAGGGGAAGCAAAAGGTTAAAGAGCTTCTGCTAATACTAGCTGAAATGGCAACATTCTCAATGTACTGGGATTACTCCTGCCTTATGCCTTTAATAGATAGCATTCATGTTTGCTCTTTCTTGCACTGTGAGTTACACAAATTGCTATGCAAGCACAATATAATGTTTTCAAATCTACTCATTGGACCATTTATCTATTGCTCTCTAATCTGCCAGAGATCAGGGAGAAGGAAAAGAAAAGAAAAAGGAAAAAAAACCCACTATAAAGCTGTGAATATCAGCTCCCTTGAGTAGGCAAGGTATCATCGACTCAGAGCAAGGTCTGCTGATTCATGCAAACATCCACACTCAGAGGCATTAATTTTTCTTAGTTGTAGAGTAGATTATATGCAGAAAGGACATAAGAAGGAAGAAAAGTCATTGGGAAAATACTGTTCAGGCTGAATTTATGTAATTTGCATGGAAAATATGAAGCCAGATGTCAAGGAGGAAACTGACCAACAAGTCAATGATATTTCAAATGTAGGGCATATGTCTTCCCCCCACCCCCAAAAAAACCCCTTTGCATATGTATTCAGCTGAGCTTGCAACTAAAAGAAGGATCGCTTTGATTAGTTTGCCAAGGAGCAGCAGTATGATACAAAATTAGCATCCAATATAGTAGGAAGAATATTGTTCTGTTATTATTGTGAGACAGGTCAGCATATCACCAAGCTGATATTATAGCAGAAATTACTTGTTTACATAAAACTGGAAGGCAATGCTCAGATGAGAGGATGTGTGCCTAATACAGTACCAAATAGTCAACAACAGCTGGGCGGATCCCAATAACCAAATGCTCACTGGCTAAACTGTATTGGGATAAGAGGAAGAATAGTAATTTAAAATCAAGACCAGCAAGGGAGAACCTTAAGCTGCATCAGATATGGGCTGGGAATGATATGGAGGCAGAATCACGAGGACACATTAAAAGAAAATGAAGTATGTTTGTAAACCAAGATTAGGGAAGTGAGGATAAACCCAACACTTTTTGGCCAGATCTACTAACACTATACCAGCAAGCTTGTTCCCCTATGCTCACATCAAGAAGCCTACTAAAAGCAAGGGAGCACGGTTTGTCTATCTTCTTGCAATCTCTTCTGAATGCTAGAAAGGGCAGGAAAATTTGCACAGAAAACACAAAGCACCACATCCTGTCCTGGGAAAGTATTTCTGCTCTGTCTCTGATGCATCCCCCAAGTCAGGCAGATTCACACAGTCTATTCTCCTTCTTTTGCAGTGTGCTTCGTCTTAAAATTACGCACTCAATCTACCCACCCTCCTTTTCCCACCTCTCCTAACTACTCAATTTGATGTACGGTTTCCTCTTTATCACTATCTCATCCCTTCCTCATTGCCACTTGCTTCCTCAATTAACAGGCCAGCATATTACTCATGATATTTCCTCTTTTTCTACAGAAGGGATCCTCCTCCTTTAGTTGCTCCTTCAGCACCTGCTACCCTCTTTCTGCATCTCTGATGCAAGAGAAATAGCAAAGCAACAATAAGTAATGGACAACATACTGAAGACCAACACAAGAAAACCCTTATATGGTTTCAAAGTATCTCATGCTTCACAACTGCCACCTTGCACAAAACACACATGGGAACCTAACTGCTAGAATTATACAATATTTGTATACAGTAGTGCTACACAATTCACAATGTGATAGAAACATCCTGCAATTTATGTAGCTCCATTGCCTCCTCCCAGGATTATCCAGACAACCTTCCCTCATTTAGTAAAACTCAGCCTTTAAACTTCAGAATTTTGATTTGTGTTAATCATCACTTCTGGACCTCCCTACATCAGCAACTTTCTAGACCAGGGGTGTCAAACTCACGTTGTCACGTCATCATCACATGATGTATCAGGATTTTTCCTCCCCTTCGTTAAATTGGGCCAGTGGTGGGTTGCCCCCGGTTCGCATTGGTTCTATAGAACCGGTAGTAAAACCAGCGGGAAGCTCCGCCCACTGACCCTGACATCATCAAAATGCTTCTGCGCATGCACAGAAGCTTCTGCACTTGTGTGCGTGCGTGGCGCCATTGCAAACTGGTAGTAAAGGTAAGTAGAACCCACCCCTGGAGTGGGCATGGGTAGCACGTGATGCACCCAGCCTGTGTGCCATGAGTTTGACACCCCCTGTGTAGACTGACAGTTTACCTACCAGGTAAAGGGTGCTATGATCTGGCCCAACCTATTGATTCTGGAGGCAATCCTAATGAGTGCTAGGATATCAACCCTCCACATTAGCGCTATTTTTTACTTTACTACCATATCATTGTTTACAAAGAAAATTGTTTACAATCGTTTACAAGAAAATTTTAATAACGAGTGTATGGCCCCTTGTACCCAACAGCCCAAAAATGGCTCCTGATTCTCCCAAACCCTCTCCACTAAAAGGAAAATATATATATAAAGAAATAAGGTGACGTCAAACCAAAACTAAAATTTTACGGAATATTTTTAATACAACATAATATACTATTTAAGATTGGATAGTGCATGTTGCCAGTGCCTCATTTAGATTGCAAGCTAGTTCAGATATATTCAGTGACAAAAATTACTCCTGTTCATCCCAAAGTCACTAACTCTAGTTCAAGTATTACAGGAAAGAGAGATAGTTCCAATTTTCCTTAGTTGCAAAGGGCAATGGAAGATAACAAACACAGCCTCTGCTCTCATAGATATTTAGCAAAAGCAGACACTTATAGCAACCATCATATTTTAATTTGCCTATTGTGAGGTAAATTACTTACCTTAAGAGGCACTTACCTTCTTAGCTGCATTTTCCATCATCTTGTGGCAGAGATTAAAAACTCAACTCGTCTTTTCCTTGCCAAACACTTCAGCTACAACTTATATACCACGTTAACAAGAAAAAGTGAGGACACCTGAATATTTCCCAATGTTATAATTGGAATAAAACATGCAAAAAGGCCAGAATCCCTACTTGACAGATGGTGAAAGAATGAAAATTATGCAGCATGGTTATTCTGCTGTAGCCAAGTTCCACATCAGTGAAGCATCCTGGGCAATCAGTCATGCTTTGCAGCAGAGTATAACTTTTTTCCTGTTATAAAATGCATGACATTGATCAGATGGATCATAAATAGGGGTGTGCTATCAGTCAATGGTGGTGATGCAGCTTAGAAGACCAATTCTTCCAAACCATTCATAATCTATTAGGGGATATTGTCAAGATTTATCATTAAGATGCATAGCCATGGAGACAGAAGAAAACCAAAATCCAGCTATTGAGAGAAGAGCCAGCATAATGTATTGAGGCCATCATTCATTAGCAAAGAGGGCAAGATATTATATGTTATGACTTTCCTAATCACCTTCTCTCCATTCATGAGCAAGTCTATGGGGGTTATTTTGTAAATTGTGGAGACTGTATCAGTAGCCATAGGCTAACACTGTCATAGCACCATATTTTCCTTATTAAAAGGTAGCATTCTTCTCCCACATGTGCTTCCCAAGGTGAAGCATAATATTCATGCAGTGTCTTTCCTTACTTTTCCACACACTCAAGAGTATGCAGTTTTCTTAAGATGTAAGCAGCCATAGACAATTGTTCTATGTTGAACCGTAACCTATCTGAATGATAATATATGTTATCAATCCCCAAACAGTACTGTTAATTCTTTGCTCAGATGTTCTGCATTATAACTATATCTCTCTCAAAATGTGGGTGGCGAACAGTGGTGGGATTCAATTTTTTTTACTACCATTTCTGTAGGTATGGCTTCGTGGGCATGATGTGGCTTGGTGGGCGTGGCTTGGTGAGCGTGGCAGGGGAAGGATATTGCAAAAATCTCCATTCCCACCCCACTCTAGGGCCAGCTAGAGGTGGTATTTGCTGGTTCTCCGGACTACTCAAAATTTCCGCTACCGGCTCTCCAGAACCTGTCAGAACCTGCTGAATAGCACCCCTGGTGGAAAAGGTCTACAGACTCAGAATTGTATATCTGTCCCAAGTCATTTTTTTATTATCCCAAAATTTAGGAGCAATATAAACCCTCTACAGATATACTCACTAGTGCCTGGGTGAATGAAGAGCTATGGAGAGGGTGAGTCTTCTTTCTTGCAAGACACAAATCTCTCCATAAACTTACTATTGATTTTACTTTGCAAATATGGAAACACAGGGGAATCCGATGTTGCACATCCATTGTATAATCGAGCAAGATGTCAGAAAATAAAACAGAAAGTGTTTGCTGTACCAGAAGTGGGATGAAAACAGGAAGTGCTAATAGAAGGAACATATCATGCCACAATGTCCTCTTACATCCCTTTGGGAATGAGTGAGAGAAAGCAGTATGCACAGTTTGATAAATAATTGAACTGAAAACAAGCCTGTAGACAATGGAACAACAAGATATGAAGCCAACAGTATATTAACTCAAGGTCACAGTCACATAGCAAATGGGCAGTCATTCAAATTTAATGAACGGATGATGTGTAACAATGCCCTATAATTCTAACTTCTCTCTTATTCACAACACAAAGAGGTACTCCCCTTTTGAATACTAAAGCTTATCCCAAATATGTTGCAGACAGGAGACAATTTAGTTCTCCTGTATGCTGAAAGAAGCCACCTTTCTCAATGCTAGCTATATTAAAGAGCTTATCTACAGACCCTCTCTCAGGTCTGGGACTTGTCACAGATCTGTTAGAGACTAGCCAATCACCCAGTAGAATGGTCACAGTAATGAATGTTTGTTCAGTCACTTGCACAATGGTTTATATAACCATTATATCAATTCATGCAGTTGCAATCAAAATAATGTATTTGTTGCGAATGAATGAGTGAATTCAGATTTTTCACAAGCAATATATTAGTCCTGGCAAAACAAATTAGTTGCACATTTATGCTACTATTTCTTTATTATAATAGATCCAGAAACCAAATTAGCTGCAGTATTTTATTTCTATGGAAATGTCTATCCTCCTTTTCCACCCAAGAAAGCTTAAACAATGGATAATATTTCTCTTAGATAAATATTATTGATTTCTTCCAAACTTAATTATTTCACATGGTTCTGCTATCATATTTTGTGTGTCATGCATTACCTAGACAGTCTCAGTGAGGTATGTTGAAAATATTCTAGCATGATTATAAATTGTGTACTATAAAAATATAAATAACATTTCAAAATGGATTACTGGAAATAAATTTCAGAGATAAAAATTAACAGCATTTCCATTTACTATTTCCTGGTCCACTGCTTATTGAATTAACTCAGATGTGTTTTGAATTGAATCATGAAGCCTTGTGGTAGAAGAAATAATAATTTAGCAAGCATTTTTGTTTATGAACTTACAGTACCAAGAGAAAAATCAAATTTTAAAATAATCCTTCAGAGGAAAGCAGCCTGGCTGAAAACAATGCACTTTCCAACAGCAAATTATGTGGAGTCTATGAGAATATAACGTAGGAAGTCTTGACTATGTACAAATTTTCAAGGTGAAAGAAAATCCCTATCAAATCCCAGTTGTGAAAGAAAATGAGAAACTGTGATTAACAGCACTGTTGAAAGAAACAAAATAAACTATAACAGCTAAAATACCAAACAGGGAAAAGAGTACATGGAAAATCTCAAGAGTCTATCTAATATGTGTAATGGTAGAATTTGGCAATGTCGATCATAAATGTTTCTCTGAAATGCAAGTACTGCTTAGGTAATTGTGCAAATTATATTTCAATATTCAATTTTATTCAATTTTGGTGGCTCAGCAGACTGATAGCATTGTGATTAACACCAGCTGTCTGCAATTACTGTAAGTTCGAATCTCACCAGGCTCAAGGTTGACTCAGCCTTCCATCCTTTCTAAGGTAGATAAATTGAGGACCCAGTTTGTGGGGGCAATAAGCTGACTTTGTATAAATATACAAAAGTATGAAGGCTATTGCTTAACGCATTGTAAGCCGCCCTGAGTCTCCGGAGAGAAAAAAATTTAAGTTTAACTAGAAAGTACAAATCAGTCAGCTTACCAAACTGCATGCTGTATCCTGATAATAGTAATATCCTGATAATAGTAAGAGCAAGAAAACCTCTAGTGGAAATAATAGTGGAAATATCAGTAGACCTAATTTTTCTGTAAGAAAAAAAATGGACTTATTAATAAGTTGCTTAGAAGAAGATCCCTGAAAGCAAGAGATATCACAGAGTGCATTAGATTTCTTGTGTATTTGTGACTTAAGTTCAGAATCAGGTCATTTGGACTTGCTCAAAATAAGGCTTTTACTTTTTATTATCTGAGCAGAACATTGTATCTTACTTATCCTATTGAAGATAGAATGTTAGTGAAATATTTTAATTTTAATTCCCGTAATGATTAAATTAAAAAATAAGAGGGAAAGCATGCTGATAACCAATGCATGCTAAGAAATTATGAAAATATAATATCAAATATTTTTTTTACAATGCTTATTGGCTGCTTTTATGAATCCCTTGTTGTACAGCACAAGGCAACCTATTTGAATTAAAAGCAATTTTGGAATTCTGAGAAAAGTGGAATTTTCCAATAGCAGGCAGAACACAAGTGTCAAGGAAAATTTACTTATTCATTAATGGCCATCATGGGTGGCACGGCCACTCTTAAATATTCAGTTACTGGAAGGCAAACAAATTGCTCTATCATCCAATGGCTACTTATGGTTCTCAATTCTTGCAAATAGTATGTTGATGTATATTAGTGTGCTGTGCACAGATTCCACTAGGTCATTCTGGACTTAAAACCAGTCCCTTAGCGACCGTTCAAAATTATGATGGGCCCCCAAAAAACTACTTACAATTGGTTTCAAAGTTCAGACAGTTGACCACTTAGTCACATGACCACATTTGGGGCACTTGGCAAACAACCTACATTTATAACTGTTTGCAGTGACTTGCAGTCACAAAACTGCGATTTCTGATATTTTTGCCTAGAACTGGTGTTTATGTTTGGTTTATGGCAAAAACACTCTATAACCGTGATGGCGAACCTATGGCATGCATGCCACAGGTGGCATGCATAGCCATATCAGTGGGCACGCCAGCTCAGCTGATTTTTTGGGCCTTCTGGGCCCACCAGAAGTAGAGAAACAGACTGTTTCCTGCCTGTTTCCTGTCTCCAGAGGGCCTGGGGGGTGGGGAAGGCCTGTTTTCTTTCTCACCTGGCTCCAGATCCTCTCTATACATCTGGGGAGGGTGAAAACAGCCTTCCCCTCCGCATCGGAGGCCCTCCGGAGGCCCAACATGGCCTGTTTCCCAACTTCCGGTTGGACAGGAAGTGACTTTTTTGCTGTCCCCAGCCTCCAGAGCCTCTCTAGGAGTCATGCAAGATTATCTGGAGCCAGGTGAGAAAGAAAAATGGGCCTACTGGGCCATCGTGTGCCAGGAGCAGGGGGGGCTTACGTGCACATGCGCACGGCGGGGCGCATAGAATTATGGGTGTGAGCACGCACACGCGCAAACCTCCCCTGCCCCCCACTCCCGGGACACAATGGCAAAAAGATTAGCCATCACTGCTCTTTAACAAGCAATAGGTTTGCTTGACAACCACTGCAAAGAAGGTCTCAAAATCAGATCAATAGCATGATTTTACAACTATCAGGATTTACAGCTATAATGGTCAGTCTCTATTACGAGGACTACCTGTATTTAGTTTTTATTTAGGCTTTAGGAGTTTTTTTAAACTTGGTGAATCAGGAAGATTGGTAGACTACTAAAAAAAGGTACTGGAGACACATTGTCACTTGTGGGCAAACATTCTCTCCCATTACTACTGTATGGAAAGATTGAGTCTTCAGTAGCTTTGCTAGGATTCCTTGAGAATGTACAATTCAATTTAGACTTAGCCATTACAGTAGTTTAGTGTGCTTTCAAGGACCTATGTCTCATTTCTGTTCACATGGGAACGTGCAAATCATCCAAGATCATGTTTACATTTGCAAAGCAAATAAATTATAGTGCAGGCATACATATATCAAGTCTCTGAATCTGTTTGAAGGGACCTGATTCAAATCCCACATTTCAAATCAGTGTAATGAAGATTGCCTTCATACTGCCCTCTGATTTAGGAGTGGCATTACACTGCAGAAATTCTTTCTGTTTGTGCTTGAAATAAGCCAATACAAAGATGCTTAAGCCATCCGAGATCTCACGTAATGCACACCTAAGCAGAACTGGCACTTTTTCTTGAATGTGTCACTCAGCAAATACTTTTAAGCCAGCGAACACTTCTGAAAAATAATAAGGCTTAGGGAACTCTGCTCCACAAAGACAGAAATCATTAATATTTAGTCCTCAAGCAAAGCAAATGAGCTCTTGAAATATTAGAAATTGGCTCAGTAGCTAACTTTATATGTATGTTCAATTGCATTTACATATAAACAAACCATATTTGTGTGCCACATATCCAATGATTCTAGACAGCTTGCAACAGCATCTTCCCTTATTTCTTTTCTTTGTTGAAGTAGCATTTAATGTGATTTTCCATGGGAGACTCAGTAGACGGAAAGATATATAAAACATTTTTTCTTCCCAGTGTCTGTTTATTCCAGGCAGACCATACGTTTCAACTATTAATCATGTTTGACTCCTGTGGAAAGGATATTGGAAGTAGTGTTTGGGACAGAGAAATGACTGATAAAAAAAATTAAGTGTCCCATCTTTGTCTTTATTCAAATAAACATCTACCTACATATGTGTGTTTAAAAGTATTCATCTATATAAGATATATAGATATAGATATATATGTGTATCTGTGTGTGTGTATTGTATAAGATATTAAAACATTAAAATATAATATATATATATTCCTATTCAGCATATAGTTCAATATTTTAATGTTTTAATATCTTATACCGCTGTTTTATGATGTCGTAAGCCGCCTGTTTGACAGTGATATAGGCAGCATATAAATTTAATAAATAAATAGATAATAAAATACAATACATTGTCTCTTAAAAGAAATGAACTGGATTGATTGAATATCTTAAGTACCAAGGAGCAATGACATGTTTAAACACACCTTAGTTCAGTGTATTAGTAAATACACTTTTCAGTGGTTCATTTGATTCTCACCAGGTATATTTCTGAAACAAATGACAAATTGATATAGGAATGGCCACAAAGTAAACTTCCAACGTGATCCCAGAGAAGTGATTCTTAATTAATTGTATTTACCAGATCAGCCTTAGAAACCTCTTCTGCATCCAGTGTCTGATATTACCTTAATTCAGGATTTTACAGCATGATTACAAAAACTGCTGATAAGGTGGACTCACAGTAAAAAGATTTAAAATTGATTTGCAGCCATACCAGAAGTAAAGAATCAAGCAGTAATAGCTTAACTATTATTGATTTTAATACAAAGAAATCTGTGCTGTGGAACACTATGCAATACTTGTGAGAACTGTGCACTATGAATTGTAAATCATTGTTATTACAGGGTATGTAGTTTGTACCCAATCATTTGCTACATAGATGAGCATGAGACAAGGGGATTTAAAGAAATGGGCCTTGAGGAAATGGAATTTACAGATATAGAACAGAAAAATATGTACCCACCACAGATTTAAGTTTAAAAAAAACCTGCTTTAAGAAAAAGAAAAATAAGTTAATTCCGTTACACTAAAATATCTTTAATTTTTTGTCATGCCATAAGAGACTGAGATGTTTAGATCAGAATCCTGGAAACTTACAGTGCAGCTGACAACAATGCCACTTTATATTTGGTCTGGTGGTTAAGGTACCAGGCTCAAAGCCAGGAGACTGTGAGTTCTAGTTCTGCCTTAGGCATGAAATCTAGCTGGATGACCTTGGACCAGTCACTCTCTCTCAGCCCAACCCACCTCACAGAATTGTTGTTGGGGGAAAAGGAAGGAATGTTATATGTGTTCACTGCAGGGGTGGGTTCTACTTACCTTTACTACCGGTTCGCATTGCGCCCGTGCACGCTCTTCTGCGCATGCGCAGAAGCTCCTGCACATGCGCATATCATCTATGATGACATCTGGGTCAGTGGGCGGAGCCTCCTGCTGGTTTTACTACCGGTTCTTGCGAACCGGTCCAAACCAGGGGCAACCCACCACTGGTTCACTGGCTCGAGTTATTAATTTAAAAAATAATTAAAAATACTGAAAGTGGAATAAAAATAAATAAATAAAAATGTTACCAAAAAAAATGTAATTATAATCTCACTGTATCATCCCAAAGCAGCACTGCATTAAAGCAGTTGAAGGGGAAAAATCAGCAGTAACTTGAGCTGTCTCATCCAGCGCTGCTTCCTTCTTCCCTTTAAGATTAAAAAAAAAAAGTTAGGCACATCTGGACTTTGATCGTTCCCAACCATCTGTCTTATTATTCTTTTGCATTGCCTCCTTCAGATAATTTTCCTTAAAAATTGTGAAAACCAGTTTCAAAATGCACAAAGACTTTGTTAGTTACAGAGGTGTGGGCATGTGCTTCTGACAGTAAGACTCCTTCAAGTGCTGGGGCTAGCAATAGACAAGAAATGCTCTTTTAAAAAAAACTTTCAAGCTGCTTCATAATTCCATATATCCTTGAGAGCTTATTCAAAATGCAGAAATTATTTGCTCACTCTGTTATTTTTGTGGATTTTGCATCCATTAAGACTGATCCATTGTAGGCATACTGTATATTGTACTTTAAAGCCCATATCCAAGTGAAAAACTACTTGCCAAAAATCTGTTCTTTGCTCCAGTATATCTCCAGTATATCTCCAGTATAATATTTTCAAGGGCAAAAATCTCTTGCACTATTACAGATCATTTGACCTTGCAGCTGCCTAGTTTATCATGGTATGCTTTTATCTCCTAAGATATTAACTATTTTATGGAGTGATAAGTTAGATATGCCTTAGGAAAGTAGATTGAAAGTTCCTGTTTTCCCATGCATTTTCATACCTCCTGTGTTCACCTGCCACTGCATTCCCCAAGGATGTTGAGCAGGCAGCACTGGAAAAAGTGGCATTCAGAAATACAGCATCTTGTTCTGTCATTGAGAGCTGTTTCTTGGCCTTTCACCATGTTCTCACCTTAAAGTTGAAATTCAACCGTTCCAATTTAATTCTCATCAAAGGTGTCAGATACGATTGTGATGGATGTTTGAAATCAGGCCAAATGACAATGCTGCAGAAAACTGAGAAAGCGAGCAAGCTTCATGGGCCAGAAATTACCCCCTTGAAATCTCATCAGAGTGTGCTGAAAGAGAATATAATTTTGGAATCCTATTTTTTCTTTTCTCAAAGGTGTGAAATGTGGCTAATATTGCCCTTTCTGGTACAACACTGTTAATGAACTCAGTCTCAAGTACTGTGTTAGCTAGATAGAATGATGACAGTGTGCCATGCCAAATAATCACTTTTGTTTCTGGGGGATGTCATTTTAAGACATATAAATATACCTATTTGGAGTCTGTCCCATTGAACTCAGTGAAGCTGCTTTCTGAAGAAATCTGAACAAGCTAAACTTGAAGTTGTTTTAACAAAGAGAATGACTAGAGGTGACATGATAGCAGTCTTCCAATATTTGAGGGGCTGTCCTAGAAAAGAGGGGGTGACCTATTCTCCAAAGCACCAGAGGGCAGGACAAGAAGTAACAGATGGAAATTGTTCAAGGAGAGATTCAACCTAGAACTAAGGAGAAATTTCTTGACAATGGCTGCCTCCAGCAGTTTTGGGTGCTCCATCACTGGAGGTTTTTATAAAGAGATTGGACAGCCATTTGTCCAGAATGGTATAAGCAGGGGGTTGGACTAGAAGACCTCCCAGGGGTCTCCCTACTCTGTTATTCTGTATAGTTAGTTGAGAAAGAGTGCAAATTCCAAAACAGATATCGTACTCTCAACTTCTGAATTCACTAAAAGAATTCCTTAATAATATGCAAAAAAGACCTTCTTGCCCTTCTCAAAATTCTTCCAGCATTTACATGAACAATAAGGGCATTCTCTCATGTCTTGATTAAAGCATCATGTTATGGCAGTACTTAATTACATACATTCACTATCACCTCTATGCTTTCTTACCTCATTATTTTGATATGGGGGAATTATAATGCTGGTTTCATATTTTAATACAAAGAGTTAAAACACATGTAATACTCATCATTAGGCCTTGGAGATATAAACATAAGCAAGACTGAAGAGCAAGTGAAGATAGTAACAGTAATTTATAATTTTGGGTTCTGTGTACAGGGCACAAGGAACAGGCTGATGCATAACTTCAATCTTTTGAATATTGATGGTAAGTCCAAAGTTGTCACAAACCATGGAGAATTTGCCCATATTGACTTGCATCTTTGGTTCTGAGACAGCACTCAGGTAGCAGTCATTGGCAAAGAGAACAATGTTCTTCATATTACTAAAGTGAAGTTTAAAGTCTCCTCAGGTTGAAGAGCCTCCTATTCACTCTGTACTTGAGACTAATTCTATCATCAATATCCTGAAAAGCATCATTCATCATGGCAATAAACATCATGCTGAACAGTGTGAGTGCCGGCACCCAGCACCTGTTTAACACTATTGCTAATCGAGAATGCCATAGAGCAGCAATCCCCAAACTTTTTGGCATCAGGGACCAGTTTTGTGGAATACAATTTTTCCATGGACCGGGGAGGAGAAGGACAAGGAGCACGTAACCTGCATCCCTCACATGCACAGTTTACAGTAGGATTTGTGCTCCTATGAGAATCTAATGCCTGACGATTTGAGGTGGAGCTGAAGCAGTGATACTAACCCTGAGAAGCAGCTACAAATACAGATGAAGCTTCACTCGCTTTTTTCCTGCTTACCTCCAGTTGTGAAGCCAGTTCCTAACAGTCCATGGCCTGGAACTTGTCTGTGGTCCGGGGATTGGGGTCTCCTGCATTAGAAGATTCACTGCCGTCCAGCACTTTAACCATCATGCCATCATAAAACTGGCATACCATCTGAATGAATTTGGCAGGGCAGCTGAACTTTGACACCATCTCCCCAGGTCTTGTTGGCTGACAGTATCAAAGGCTCCATCCTGTACATCAAATCTTGTATAGTGTTCACAATTTTGCTCCTGGCACTTCTTCTGAATTTGGCCCATAGCAAAAATCATGTTAGTAGCCTCATGACCTTTGCAGAAGCCACACTGTGACCTTGGTAACAGGCCCAGCTCTAGACAAGTCAACAGATGATTTAGCAGAACTCTTGTAAGAAGTTCCTTCTGATGGAGAGCAGCAAGATTCCTCAATGGTTGTTGCATACTTGTGATTATCCTTCCCACTGTAGAAGTGCACAAAGGATGGCTATTTGCATTTAAAGACTGGATTTCTAAGGGATGGATATTTGCTTTAAAGACTGGAATAACTGGGTGAGTTTCTTTCTAAATATTGGACCACCAACTTTGTAAATCTCTGCGGGTATGACATCTGCCCCTTGGCTTTGCCACTTATAGAGTCTCCAAATTAAATACATGTATATAGTAACGTAATATAGTACATGTTACAGTAATCAAAGTGACAAGTCATTAAAGCATGAAAGACCATGAACCAAGATCTACCAGTCTAAGAAAGGTCACTGTTCACACACAAAATAGATCTGTGCAAAAACTCTCCAGGCCATAGTTACCACTTGCTCTTCCAGAAAGAGCCATAAGTCCACGGGATCTCCAAATTGCATTATTGGTTCACAATATCTATAATTCATGCACAACTTGACTTACCTACTTTCACTACTTCATACCCTACATCCAGCAAGTTCTGAGGAAAAAAAGAATAATGGTTAGTCTATTTTTTCAAAGTAATAACACAAACGTCAAAAATGTTATCTTTCTTTTCTATTTTAGGTGATGCAGTTCTGGTTCTTTTCCCAAGCATTCTTAATATATGGTAATCAAAAGCAGTCTGAAAAGGCAGTAACTAAGGATGGATGCATAGTACCAGCAGGAACACTGTATATCTATCCTTTTTACCATTTCTCCATTATAAATCACCTCAAAATTGTTCCACCGCTAGAGAAACTATTTCTAGAACTAAAAAAAAAGTGGGTGTTTTATTAGAATAATGCAGGAGGAGAAAATATTGAACATTCTTTCCTTTTTTACCACTCTTAATCAGAGCTACTAAGACTGTTTTCTATTATTTAACTTTTTAGGGAAAAAATGCAATTGAAAGATCATAAATAATAACAGTTTGACTTTTTCTGGAAAGAAAAGACTACATTTTTGATAGTGAAAGTGTGTTATTTAGTTTAATATAACTATGTTAAAAAATATATTTCAGTCAAAGGCCCCAACGCTCACAACCTGAGAATGCTATTCTCTAAATTTCTTAAGTTGTCTTGCATAACATGTTCTCACTATTCCACTTTTCTCAATTAACAGCCCATTTGTGATTCGTACTTGAACTTCCATTTGTATTCAATGGCTCATTAAAGAAGCACTAACAGTGTTTTTCTTTTCTTTTTGGGTACAAACAAGCACAGATTCATTAAGAGCACACTACAAAAAGATATATAAAATAGGACTCTTTTTTAAAAAAAATAATGCAAGCAATCTGTTCATTTTTTGAAAATAAAAGTTAAAAATACAAAATGAACATATTCTTCCCAATTGTGACAGGTAACAGGCTTTCACTGGTGGCAATCAATCAATCAATCAATCAATATCCAGTATCGTCTTACAATATATATATGTGTGTATGTATATATATCTATATATCTACATTAAAACTCAGATAAGGAAAGAGAAAAAGATCCAACATACATGCATTATTATGAAGACTATTATTTCACGGGTGAATCTGTACTCCTATTCAAATGATACATCAAAACGTGAATTGGTCTCTTTTTCGAAGGAACAGAATATAGTTTTGCTAATGAGCCATTACATGCTGTTAGCATTCTTATATTATTTCCATTATTCCTACAGGAAACATATGTCTTTCATATTCAGAATCTTATTTTCTCAAAAACTCTCCTTAGTGGCTTTTTTCAGACAACACTGAAACATCATTATTACAATATTTCTGAATTCTGATTTTTGCCTCAGAATTTCAATCAACCAAAAACAATTATATGATGTTATACATCCTATACTTTGGGCTTTTGCTTTCCAAAATTCTGAGGAATGCACAGAGGTTTGCATAAAGGCAGGCCAACTGGAAAGCGGATATGGTCAAAGCAGGAAGTGTTTGTATGTAGAATAAAAACCAATGTCCTTAATTTCCTTCTACGGGTAAGTCCTTGGGTTACAATCATTCATTCAGTGACTGCTCAAAGTTACAACAGTGCTGAACAAGGGAAACATACAAGTAGTCCCTAAAGCTGCAGCCATCACAGTGTCCCCACAGTCACATCTTCACGATTCAAGGATTTGTAACCAGATCAAATTTACAATGATTGCAATGTCCTGCAGTCATTTGATCACTCTTTGCAACCTTCCCTGGCAGCTACCTAAAAACAAAGTCAGTGGGAAGGTCTTAAGTGGCTCTGATTGGACACTCCTATTCCCACTGTTTTTTTCTCTGGGGAGCTCCAGATGGAAGAGTGAGTGCAGGCCTGGGAGAGACCAGCAGCTGCCTGCTTGGCTGCACTCGTGCAGTATTTCAACACCCACACGCTCTATTCAGTTGCACTTACTCCTGGTTATATCACACAAATACACCAACTGCACCAGTGGTGAAATCCAATTTTTTTAAGTACCAGTTCTAGGGCGTGGCTTGGTGGGTGAGATGTGGCTTGGCGGGCATGGCAGGGGAAGGATACTGCAAAATCTCCATTCCCACCCCACTCTGGGGCCAGCCAGAGGTGGTATTTGCCGGTTCTCCGAACTACTCAAAATTTCCGCTACCGGTTCTCCAGAATCTGTCAGAACCTGCTACATTTCACCCCTGAACTGCAGTCTACAGCATTCATTCATCTACTAACCTGCTTGTCAGCTACCTAAGGAAATGCTTCATGTGTCTACACCCCCCCTCCCTTCTTCCATTCCCCCATGACCCAAACAAGCAACTTTTCTTGGAGAGGAAGGCTGAGTGAGCTGGGCAGTATCCTGCCTCTGCTTGGCTATTTTGGACGTGAGTTTAAAACTTGTTTAGTATTTTGCCTTGAATATAGCATTTTCTCAGTGAAGCAGCAGTCATCTACAGAGCTGGGCAGCTGTAGGTGGAATTTAAGAGATACACTAGTTTGCCCTTTGCCCGGGGCTGCAAAATGTCTAAGGCCAGTTCTGTGAACAAATATTACAAGATAACTAGGGGGTTAGTATCTGCACCAATGACATTGCCCTCCAGGCAACATATTTATCAAAATACGCTACAATTCATTCATCAGTACTGAGTGCTGAAAAGTTGTGGCTGTATTAAGACTGAGTACAACAGCACCAATGAATCCACATTTGCTCTGAAGGCATGTAATTCACTTCAGCTGGTGGAAAGGCTATTTAAAATAGTATAATGCCTTTTTCCCTGTCAGCAACAGGAAAACAGAATAGAAATGAAACAAAAAAGTGGCTGATACATTTCAGGAAGAGTAACCCACAGGCAATGGACAGAATATTTATTTCTCAAGTTTAATGGAGATATTTTTACCTGTTGTTCTGAAGAAATCACACTCAAAGCTTCCTATTCAAGAAAATCTATAGTGTTCACAAAAGATGTCACAACTTAATCAAGTAGAAGGAAACATGGTTGTGTTTCTTAATCTGTAGGGCTGAAATACATGTTGAATTAGGCCCTCTGCTAAAGCTTGGCATCCTCAATCAAATCACAAAGAGGCAGATTGTTCATACCAGGCCTGCTCTAATACCTACTGCATTGTCTCCAGTGGTGGGTTTCTACCGGTTCACCCTGGTTCGGGTGAACTGGTAGCGGCGGCGGCGGGAGGCTCTGCCCACCTGCCCGGATGTCATCACGGATGCTCTGCACATGCGCAGAAGTGTTGCGCACAAGCAAAGCAAGCACACCAGTGGTGGGTTGCCTCGGTTCGCACCGATTCTATGGAACCGTAGTAAAACTGGCAGGAGGCTCCTCCCACTGACCACGACATCACCAAAACGCTTCTGCGCATGCGCAGAAGAGCACATGTGCGCGGGTGAAGTGAGTGTGCACAGGTGGCCCCGCTGCGAACCATAGTAAAGGTAAGAAGAACCCACCCCTGAAGCACACGCATGTGCACGTTCACAGTTCCGAACCAGTAGCGAAATAAGTGAAAACCACTACTGATTGTCTCATGGGAAATGTAAAATGACAACATAATAGATAAAGTTGTGCTAAGTATGATCACTTGTCGTTATAACTGTATGCTCACTATGGCTTAGATACTTCTTCCAATCACTGTCTGATTTAACTGAAAGAACATTAAGGGGACAATCAAGGACACTGCAATCTTCTAATTCTTTGAATATGAATTCTAGTTGGTGCGGGCAAAACTCAATCTTATTTGAAATTTAAAGTTAAAATTATACATTTCTATAAAACTTAGCTAAAATGAAAAGACTGGTTGCTGGTGATGTTGTGGAAGAATGTCTGAATTTTATAGAGAGAATATGTTCATCTTTGGACAAGAACCGGACTTTAAAAATTAATGGATTATTTTATTTAATATTTATTGATCATTACCTGCCAAAAATCTCAAAACAGTTTGGAATTTACACGCAACTTGGCTCTCTAGCATCTTTCATGTATACACCCAGCCAAACATGTTCTTCTTTTTATCTTATAGCAGAACCTGAGGAAAGGAAAAATAGTTCTGCTTTTTATAATAATCTCATAGGAAAGATGGTTGCAGAAGACCTGGCAAGAAAAAGTGAATGCTGGAGGCTAAAAGAAAGACTTCTGAGAAGGAGGAATTGTAATGATTAGTAGATCGTTATAGATTCTATGATGTATTGGCTCTGGAAGGTATCTGAAGACCCACAGAAGGAAGAAGAAGTCTGCTATGGGATCCTAAAACTACCCAAAGCAGCCAGAAAACAGGAAGACTGAATCTCACCAGCCAAAGAGAGAGACAACCTGAAAGGAGCCTGGATAGCTCAGCAGACTAATGCATTGTAATTTAACTCCAGCTGTCTGCAATTAGTAAGTTTGAATCTTGCCAGGCTCAAGGTTGACTCAGCCTTCCATCCTTTCTAAGGTAGGTAAATTGAGGCCCCAGTTTATGGGGGCAATAAGCTGACTGCAAAATATACAAAAGTATGAAGGCTATTGCTTAACACATTGTAAGCCGCCCTGAGTCTCCGAAGAAGGGCGGCATATAAATCAAATTTTTAAAAAATGAAAAGAAAGAAAAAAATGGCAGCTGTGTAATTAATGTCCTTATTTCTGAAAATAATGCATTTCAAAGATCAGGGAATGAAAATGTAAGCAAGCCTGATTTGATGATTTTAATAAATCACATAATATAAAAATCAACATTCCTCAAGGTAACATTATAGCTTTCAAGCAATCACCAGCATCTTGTAGTGCATCTGAAAATAATCAGCAAAGATTGAAATTCTATATAACTTGGTGTCTTCAAATGAAATACATAGATAGATCCCAATAGAATAGAATGGAATGGAAGGGAAGGGAAGGGAAGGGAAGGGAAGGGAAGGGAAGGGAAGGGAAGGGAAGAGAAGAGAAGAGAAGAGAAGAGAAGAGAAGAGAAGAGAAGAGAAGAGAAGAGAAGAGAAGAGAAGAGAAGAGAAGAGAAGAGAAGAGAAGAGAATTCTTTATTGGCCAAGTGTGATTGGACACACAAGGAATTTGTCTTGGTGAATATGCTCTTGGTGTACATAAAAGAAAAGATATATTCGTCAAGAATCATAAGGTACAACACTTAATGATAGTCATAGGGAAACAGTCAATATAAATCTTAAGGATACCAGCAACAAGGTCCATGATTCCATATACTCACAATGTACCTAACCAACAAATCTTTTTCTAAAAACAGGAATCGTGAGAAATGTGTTTCATTTACATTTAATATTAATTAACCTAGTTCATACTTCCATGAACTAGAACACAGATATAGGGGGTTGTTTTTATACCTTTAATTTTTTTGTAATAGAGTCTGTAATTTTAAAAAGTTCATACAAAATTAATTGTAAAAAATATATGAATTAGTAAAAATTAGTTGTCCCCCTTCCCAACTTTATGCTAGGTAAAACTGCATATTATCATTTGTTTGCTTCTATCAGTTCAAACTGTGATAAATAATAGTCAAAATATTGGCCAGTTTGGGTTGCACGCACACACACTGTAATGTTCTTGATAACAGGATCTGACATACCAATTGCACAGACCTATAAAGTATCAATTGCTTTCCCCACCTGTCTTCATATGAATTGTCAATTGTGAGTACCAAAAACATTGTTTCTTTTTACAGAAGCTAGCTTTGAATACAAGAGTTCATGAAGCCCATTAATCCCACTTTCATCACTGCCAAGAGGTGGCTTCATACAGTTGGATCAAAGTTTCCAAATCCTAAATAGGAGCATTCAGGTGAGTTTTGTAAAGGAAGGGAGAGTATTCAAGCTCAGTTTTGCAATAAGTGAAGGGGTAGTGGTAGTTAATGGTATTCTTGCATCCATGGTAGTTAAACATAAAGAACTTGTCTATCAGTGGATAGATAGTGGATTCCCAAATAAAGAGTTAGGATTGTGTTCTCAACTTTTGTCTCTTTTATAAGGTTAAGTATTGATTTTCATGGTTTATGAAAACATTCCCATCATAAATGGGCTAGCTTCTGCAGTATCAGAGGAGTTTTGTTGTTATGCCTAATAAAATGTGCTGGAGTAAGATTGATTTAAGGAATATTCTTTCTTTGGTTCTTCTTTCTAATCTTCTGTATCCTAACTAATCATTATTGTTCTTTTTAGTCTCCAAGTAGAGAAGTCATAGGCAAGTAAAAAGATACCAAAAAGGGTATTCGGATTTAAAAAAAACACTGCCCTTCTTCTGAAGTAGTATGTTACTCTCAGGTTTTCTTTCTTCCTATATTTGTCTATTGAATGTTTGCATAATCAATTATAAAATGTTACAGAAAATATTTGGCAGGAAAAGAAAAGTGGTTTTTTTAATCAATCTCTTTCCTGCTAAAATGTGGTCATTACACAAAAAGATACTATAAATATATTTATGACATAACTGATTTAAAACCAGTGGTTGACAATGCAGATACTTCCATTTTGCATCCTAATCTATATATTGCCCATAGTTTTCTAAAGGACTGGTTTATACAATGCTCTACCACATGTGAACTAGGGTAAAGGTAAAGGTAAAGATTTCCCTTGCACATATGTGGTAGTTGTTTCCGATTCTAGGGGGCGGTGCTCATCTCTGTTTAAAAGCCGAAGAGCCAGCACTGTCCGAAGACATCTCCGTGGTCATGTGGCCAGCATGACTAAACGCCAAAGGCGCACAGAATGCTGTTACCTACCCACCAAAGGTGGTCCCTATTTTTCTACTTGCATTTTTTACATGCTTTCGAACTGCTAGGTTGGCAGAAGTTGGGATAAGTAATGGGAGCTCACCCTGTTACGCAGCACTAGGGATTCGAACCACTGAACTGCTGACCTTTCAATCAACAAGCTCAGCATCTTAGCCACTGAGCCACACTGTTAAATAGAGGAATGGGTTTCAGACTGTGTCATGCTCATCAGAGCTTTTTATGGTAACAAAAATGCCATAGTCATTCTCCAGAAACCTTTTTCAGGTTGAGAACCGCGTAAGAGCAAGACTAGGAGGGAAAATGAGAAGGATCAAAGCAGAATGTTATTCAGAATTTCTCTGTCTCATTCCATTGACTACTTATATTCATCACTTTTTCTCCTTATCCTTTCTTACAGCAATTAAGTTTAATTTTATTTTGCACACTGAAAATTACCGGCAATTGAGAAGAGAGCTGTAAACAATACAAAAAGCCCTGGGGATCACATATGATCCTTGGCAACAGATAGGAGAGCTATAGCTTATATTACCTCTACCTTGTAGCAGACTGAATAAATCTCACAATATACAGTAAGAATATTATTAAACATTATATATTTATCTAAATATTAGAAGCTATTTTTTAAATGAGTAATAACCCCAAACAATAAGGTTTAGCACTCTATTTAAGTAACATTTTATTGCAATCTTGTGGGTTCTTGAGTAACAACAATAACAATCTTTTCCAACAATTCTTGAAGCTATGCACCTTTAAAACATAGCAATCAGATGTGGGGGGAGGGGAAGCAGACATTTTCATAAACTGTAAAGTAAGAGGGATTTGCTTAGGCTAATTTATTTCCAAAGAAAAACGACCTACAGTATATATTGCCTTTGAAAATCGGTGAAGAATTCTAAATTTATTCAGGGGCCTGTTAACTTTATCTCAAACACTTTTTAAATGGGCATCCAATGGGAAACTATTTTTACATGGATTGCTATTAGCACCTTATTTTGGTCTTGTCAGGAATGACTGACTGAGAAATGAAGCTTAAACTCCGATAGCAGGAAAATCTTTTCATTAACCCAAAGTCAGCAAACTCTCTAGACTTCTCATGATGGCTAAATATAGCTATTATTCTTTGTCTGTGACTTGAAGGGGATTTGAACTAGAAGATAATACTGTTCAGTAAGACCTTGATACTTTAAAAAAATCAGTTTAAATCAGTTGTTAAATTTATTTTATTATGGATAAGCTTTATAAGAAGGAACATAGCGTGCTGAAAAAGCCATGTCTTAAAATGGCTGTTTCTTCCTTTCTTGTAATTTAAGATATCAGCACTGCAGAAATGAAAGCCCTGGACAGAATTAGGGTTCAAAGATGAATCAAAAGCTGATGCAATGAAAGGGAAGCTTTGCTTTTACTATCTAGGAGAAAATAAAACTTGGTGAAGCATATCATACCACACCATTGAACCTTAGACTGAACAATTTTCAACTCAATATCTGGGGATGCTTTAGGGGAATTGTAAGACTGTAATATCTGAAATGATATTAAAGACTGGTCAAACTGCTTTGCATCATTATATGATATATACATATCTGGCACTCTGTTTACACAATTTCCTGTTCAAATGAACTAAAAATGAATTGAAAGATCTTTGTTATCAAGCCTGGGGGTTCTCAGAGGACTGATGAAACCCCATTACTGCTCAATCTTCTATGTGCTTTTTTAAAAAGATAACTCTCTTTGAGGTGTTCATTGTTTTTATACTTTTTTCTGTACACTACCCAGAGTCACTTCTTATAAGATGGGGAGGGCATTTAAATTTGATAAATAAATAAAATGTGTATTGTTCCTTTTATATTCAAAATGTAAGCTTATTAACCAATAACTACTTATTACTACCTTGCTTTAAATATTCTTTTTTTTTTTAGAATCTAATGATCTAACTCCTTCTTTCAGAAACAGCTAGAGCAGAAAATAAAGGCAGTAGTACCATCAAAGGACAATGGGAATTGAATTTCAGTTGATGAAAATCTGCAAAGCTGACTTCATGAGCAGATGATGCTAGGAAGCACAACCTTTCAAAAACAATCATGACTTCCTCAGTTATAGCTAAAGAAAATCAAATGCAAAAGTCACAGTGTATCATTATAATCCAGGAGACAGCTAACATACATACATAAATTGAGGCAGCTCTATGGCTGTCACAAAATGGTGTCTCTCAAACTTTTTGCAAGGAATTCTAGAATTCTTTATAAAGTATTTCACCTACCAAAACTGCAATCTTTCTTTCTGCAATAAACATGCATGGGAAATAATAACTAATATGCATGCTCCAAACTTATTGAGGCTACAAATAAATATTAACTTTATTCAAATCTTGCAAAAAAGAGCATGGGTTCATATATCATGCTAAATCTTAATTTGTTTAACTACGGTTTTGCAGATGGCCAAGTCCACATAATATGCTAAATAAAAAAAGCATGATGCATATTATTTCTGTCTCAGAGCTGACACTTTTCTAGTGAAAACCTTTTGTTTAGGGGAAATAGTTACCGAGGACACCACTTTCAAATTCAAAGCTCTCAGACTATGTTTGCCTAAGCTTTAGGTCTGGTTTTTATAGACTGATAAAAATGCCTTAAATTGAGCCATCAGTTCACAGATATTCATAATAGAGCTACAGCATTTTCAGAAGCAGTGCTATGAGATTCGATTTAGCTGCATTCTGCCCAATTCTAGAATATCTTAAAGGGTTGCTATATGTAGATAGCATTGCCACAATCGAACTAAGAGATTATTAAAGTGCAGATCACATTAGGTTGTTCCAAACTAATGCCAGGAGAATTTATAATTTATGCAATGTAGCACATTGTGTGTGAAGCTTGTGATATAAACGAATCAATAACTCCATTTTGCGCATAACAAGATGCGGCTGCATAAAGCTGTTGGCATTCACTCATAAAAACAACATCAGCACTACAATAGGGAACCAAAACAATTAAAAAAAATTAGGGGAGTCAAGTACCTTCCAGAGGCCTATCCAATATGTATGTTCCCAACTTCTTACTAGAAGAGGTCATCCAATAAAGAGACAAACTTCCACCATCCGCTTTGCTTTTTTAAAATAATTCTAAGGAGAAAAACATCTCTGGATATGAGCCATCGTTTTGCTTCCCAAACATATCAGGCTTAGGTTAAGATAAATAATAAGGCAATTATCAGAGAGTGTAATACTTCATAGTACATACTATTATTATTTTTCTTCTACTATAGGACCAATATTGTGGAGAAAACTTTCAGCCTTGGATGCTAGTATTGATCAAATGGAGAAAAAAGAAAGCAGTTCTTGCTGAAATTTTAAAATGGTCCAACTTCCAAAGGTTTAAGCAGGATACTGTAAACAGGCAGGAATCAATGTCTGCACAATCTCTACAATATATTTAAGTACTTGTGATCAAATTCCAATTATATCAGGCTGAAATTTGTTGCCTAGTGAGTCTTAGCAATTTATCATCCAATTACTATGACAAATCATAAGGATATGAATTTAAAAGGAACCAAGTTATTTAAAAAAGGAGAAAAATATTGTCTTGCTTTCTAATAGGTTAGGATATCCCCAAGAGACAGACTTATTCTCTCCTACTTAGATGATCTATTATCCCCTTTTCTGATTGTGGGCAGTCAAGAAACATAAACTACAACATTTCACTTGGTAAAGCACCACTTATTACTAATGAAATTGCCAGTTATGGATTTCAACTGCAACTATCTTCTTACGCAGCCATTTTAAGCTTTTAGTTTTTATTTAAAAAGCTTAATTGGAAGTTTTTATTACTCCCAATTAAGCTTTTTAATTAAAAGGGGAAGTTGAAGGAAGCTGCAGGCAGCTACTACCAAAGCTCAATCCTCTTCTCCATTCCACCTCCCAGAAACACTGAAGGGCGAAAAAATTGTTTTCATAAAATTACAACTGTCAGCCAGCTGCAGCTTTCAGTAATGCTCACTGCTGGTCCTATTTACCTTGCCAGGAGCATTTTCTGAATGCAGAGACAGACACGACTAATTGGAAAAACAAGGCAGCAGCTTTATCTGTTATTATAAAGCAATTAAACTCATTCCATCAAGGCAAAGTACACATCACAGTAAAACATTCTACCAGGCCCACTCTTTCTGGTCGGTGTACTCCAGTAATGGCTAACCTTTTTGCCATTGCGTGCCAAAAGCGGGGGCAATGTGGGGGGTTGTGCACACGCCCACACCCATAATTCAATGCGGCCCGCCCTCCGCACATGCACTCGTGACCCTCTCGCACTCCCACTTTTGGCATGTGATGGCACGGTGGGCCCGGTAGGCCTGTTTTTTGGCCTCCCCGGACTCCAGAGGCTTTCTAGGAGCCTGAGGAGGGCAAAAATGGCCTTCCCCACCCCCCCAGACGCCCTCCATTTGCTGACTTCCGAAAGGCTCTGGAGTCTGGGGAGAGGCTCTGGAGCCTGGGGAGAAGCTCTGGAGTCTGGGGAGAGTGAAAAACGGACCTCCCAGCCCACCAGAAGTCAGCAAATGGGCTGTTTCTGGCCTCCGGGGGGGGTGGGGAAGGCCATTTTCGCTTTCCCCAAACTTCTAGAAAGCCTCTGAAGCTTGGGGAGAGCGAAAAACAGACCTCTACCCCCAGGGGCCTTCTGGAGGCCAGAAGTAGCCCATTTGCCGACTTCTGGTGGGACCAGAAGGCCCGAAAATCAGCTGTGCAGTGTGTATGTGCGACGGAGCTGAGCTAGGGCAATGTTCATGTGCCTACCGATATGACTCCGCGTGCCAACTGTGGCACATGTGCCATAGGTTCACCATCATGGGTCTACTCTCTAAGATTCAAATATTCCATGAAAATGCTCTTGATCAAAATGGTCATTGATTTCATGGGGATCATGTTGTGTTTGGGGATCACGTCCTTTCACAGAAAAGTTTTTAGAACTGGCAGTCTCATTGGACCTACCCTCAGACTGTGTGTAATGTTTCAGCAAGAATAATGTTTCCCTTTTCAGGTTTGCCAAAGTACCTGCATTGGTATACAGTAACAGTTGGGACCCATGTAGTGACTCCATTTCTTACGAATTGCCCGGAACAATGTTTGAAATCAATTTTTCCTTGAAAGTTCTAGAGAAAAGAGTATAATTCCATTGCATAAAAATTATGAGCATCATATTAAGAGTCATGTTGTACCATCCTGTAATAAGTGCAGCTCCTCACTTAACAATAGTAATTTGGACTAACAACTTCATTGCTAAGCGATGCAGTCACATGGCAGTTATAAATTGTCTTTGCTTATTGGAAGCTGGTCACAAATGGTGAACCTTTGACTATGGGATGCTGCAACTTCATAATTGCAAACTGCCTGCCAAGTGCTCAAATTGCTATCACGTGACCATGGGGCCACTAGTGAGACGGTTACCACTATAAGGGCCCATCATAAGTCCCCTGTGTTCAGCACCATTATAATTTTGAATGGTAGCTGAATCATTTAAAGCATAGAAAGTTTAATGCCATTGATATTCCCCACGCTTTGCCTTCTTATAAAAATTTGCTAACTTGATATCAGATTTTTATATTTGCTACTCAAAATTATAGACATGAATGTATAGATTAATATATTTCCATCTTCTTACTCATATTTATAATGTTTCCATTATTTCAGACAGATTACATTTTTGTCAACCAAAAGAATGGGAGATAAGCAGTGATGGGATTCAGCCTGTTCGCACCACTTCAGGAGAACCGGTTGTTAACTTTCTGAGCAGTTTGGTGAACTGGGTGTTGAAAGAAATCATTAGGGCAGAGAACCGGTTGTTAAATTATTTGAATCCCACCACTGGAGATAAGTAGCACTTTGGTTTAAGCAATTGCTTGAACAAAGGATAGACAGATTGTGGCCTCATCTGTACAACAGCGGAAAGGAAGAAGAAATGTAGACTAGACTAGACAATAAACTAAACATTTTGACAATGAACTGAGTCAGTATAAGACAGTGAAAAGGGGATGGAGGAGAAAAAGAGTTATCATTGTTGGGTTTTCATTTTTTATTTTTATTTTTTGGTCAGATGGAGAAGAGAGTTTATTCATTAGTGATAATGTACTTTTCACATGAAACAGAATGGTAACTAGAGAAGAGAATTTAAGAACTAAAAAGAAAAAGTATTTAACTGTTATGTATTCCTTGTGGAATATCAGAAGTGTCACATTGCACAACAATAAAGCTACAAAATATTTCCAGGTGTTTCCATATTAATAGTTTAATAGAATATGACAGCATCGAAGAAAATATATAGTGATGGTTAACCAGATTGCTTAAAGTCAGAAATTGGCACACAAATACATAATTATATAAAATTACTGTCTGAAGTGCATTAATTCAAAATCCACGAATTAGTAATTTTTCTTGGCATTTCAAAGATATGACAATGGCAACAGCTACAAAATAATCAAATATTCACAGTTGAGTTTAGTAAACTGAAACAAGGCAAAGGAACACAAATTATGTCACTATAATTGGATTTGCATCTTTGCTACGATTTCTACTTGCATCAATGTGAAGTGATCCAGTAACTGTTTATTCATAAACACAGTTTTTAACTAAAATATTTCAGAAAACTGCAAGGAACATGTATGAGAAAGCCAGCAAGTCAATTTTTGGATCCAATATCTACATATGTGTAGTTGTTATCTACACAAACGTGGACTACTATTATGGAAAGAAACAAGATGTGCGATTACTATAATCCCTGCTCCATATTTGAATGTGGATCATGGCATCATGGCAGTTGTGAATTATATCAGGATAGGAAAAAAATCCATGATACCTTTCTTTTAGCTTGAAATGTTGTGATTTGCTAAAGTGGATTCTGCTACAGCATAAATGACAACAGAGAATAGAGTATGCTGCTGACTACCATTCTTTGCTAGAAGGGTTCACATAAATTAGCATATCTTGAGAAAAGTTCTTAAAAATCTATGTTCTTTTTTAAAATTATGTAAACATTTACAATTAATTAGGTTACCTAATTGGGAAAAAAAAACCTTCTGGAAATCTGCATTAAAAATTCCTATAAAAAGAAATCTTGCACGCAAGAAAGTTTACTTAAAATTGATTACGCAACGTAACTCTAAATGTATGATGTGGATATATATTTACCCCAAATATGCTGGTGGTAAGTTACAAAGTCCTACATGGCTTGTATTCTATTAATTGACAAACTTGCTTACCCCAAATGAAATCTAGCTATACAAGTTATCCCTGCAGAGAATGCTTGCTGAAACTTCACAAGTTTCATGAGGCAAACTTTTTATACAGGAACTTCCTTCTGCCAACAAAAATAAGATCTGTGCTGTTGCTTTTGATTTTTAGAATGTTGTTAAAAATTTGGGTTGGTTTTTTTTTTTTTAAAGTGTTAGGGATGCTGGAATGAGGAAAGACGCATCCAAGATATGGATGTATTTTATTGATTCTTATGACAAGTTGGATTTATATTATTCACAGATGTGTCAGGTTAACATGATGATAGTTTGGAAATAACTGTATTTATCATATCTGTTGTAAGTTGCTTAGAATTGGAATGATGGCAGTGGCATAGTAGGTAAGTAGGTAGGTAGGTAAGTAGGTATGTAGATAGATAGATAGATAGATAGATAGATAGATAGATAGATAGATAGATAGATAGATAGATAGGCAGGCAGGCAGGCAGGCAGGCAGGCAGGCAGGCAGGCAGGCAGGCAGGCAGGCAGGCAGGCAGGCAGACGATGGATGGACGGACAGTAAATGCAATAGTAACAGAACTTCCTATTATTGCAGCAATGAATGCTTCTACGCCTGCAGAGAGAAAATTCAGATTTCAGATTACATTAGAAGATTTAATAGTCCTCCTTGGGAAACTAGGATTGCCGCTTGTAACCTCTAAAGATGTAATGTTATTTTATGCTGGTTTTCAATTCACTTTCTCATTCAGTGCAGTTCTCTGAAGGCTAATCTCAGTCACAAAATGTGCCAGAAAATGTTTGTGCCAACCTGAAGTTTTCACTGAAGTTGGAATTATTTTTTCCCCCAGCTATTATTTGACAAATATTGTTGCTGCTCGCAGTTCGTAGAACACTTCCTAAATGCCTTTGTGACACTCCAAAGGAAAATCTGCACAGCCTTTCATCATCTCCATGCAGTTTAAATTCATCTCCCTGGAACACTAAGTTCCCTTTTTATTTGCTAAACTGTTGGACTCCTACAGTAGCACGCAGATTCATTTTCAGACTTTGCTCTATTGAACGATGCCAAATAAAACTTAAAAGAGATGAGATTTCTCCAAAGTTTGTCCAAATGTATGCATGTACAACATACCTGTGTTAAAAATTCTTCTCTGATACACATACTCTTTATTTCCTGATTGTCCCCATGAGCCACAAAAGCATTCCATTGCCACTGTTTCCTTCAGCATATTACATTCCACCATGGATATCTTTAAAGAAAGACTAGAATCTGAAACCAGTACAGGATGTGCTTTCCAATTTCTTAAATGAATTATATTGGGTGCAGATAAAATGAACCCTGAAACAATTACATTGGCCATTGATGTGTTTGACCCCTCCCTTGGGCTCAGCCGGTCATCTCCTACAGCTATCAGTCTTTTGCATACATGGATACCAAAAGAACAGTTTGCAGATAGTTCTTATTTAGTGAACATAACTGGGACTGGCAACTTGGTCGTTAAATGAAGTGGTTGTTAAATGAAACTGTGACTGGGCTGAGGATCTTATTCAACTTTCCTTTGCTTTACAGGTCTTTTTCACCATCATCATAGCTGCAAACAAAGCAATCACTAAACAACGCAGTCACTAAAGGAGGAGTTTTTTATTTTAAAAATGAATGCATAGTAATGTGAAGCCCATGTAAACAGTTTTGGATCCAATGTAATTATTATGGTTGGTCACATAGTCAGCCAGATGTTTAGACTGTATCTGGCCTTTTTATCCACTTAAAGGCCAGATACACTTTTTATACACTTATTGAGTAATTCCCAAGGATCTGGGATAGGCAGATGTTGCTTGATGGTGCTAGTGATATTGTTGCAGGATGTAATCTGCTCTGAGTAAAGTTGCCTTTTGCAACTAACTGATGGTGATTTTGTCAATGCTGATTATTATCTGTTCACAACAATTTGAAGTCACACCTATCAGTTCTTTACTTGGTATTGGCCTTCATATGCATCAAGTTCTTCCCAAGAACCTAGGGAAGGACAAGGAGGCAGAAGATTTGCAGAGTGTATCCCTGAACACCAACAAGCAGTCAGAAGACATGATGAAAACTGCTTAATTTCTAACACAGACTTAACTATTTTTTTTTAAAGGAAATACGGAGTTTGAGCCCGTGCATTTGAGGTGACATTAGAAGAAAAGATTGCTTTCAGACTGCAGCAGAAAAATAGATCTGGAAGTCAAATTTGTGACAAGAGAGTAGTAAGCGTCCATTTCTATCCTCAAAAATTGGTTGCTGCCCCATTCTGGCAACAGGCAACCAGGTAGTATGTATAAGCCCTAGACGTCTCCATAAGTAGAGTGTCAACCCTGAAGTGAACCTGGCTGAGGCCATTTTGGAGGCTTCAGGGTTGCCACATACAACAGAGGAAGGGGGGGGAAAATAGTTAGATGGGGGTTTGATAGCTAAAACAATAAAGTTTTCCTGTGGGAACCAAGGACATTCTCACAGGTGGCTGGCCAGAGGAGGAGGGAAGTAACCAGGCAACCAGCCAGCAACTGGATTGGACAGTGTGACCAGTGACTTGGGAGAAAGGGGGAAACGTGTTCTTTTTAATTAGGTGAAAGCCGGGGAAGCTTTAGAGTCGGCTTTCACCAGTTGTGTCAATATAATGTTTCCAATTCACCTGCCTCAGAGATCTCTTTTCTATGGGGACATTACTTGGAACGCTAACGTAAGAGAGCTGGGTTTGCATTTTGAGTTTAAAGAAGTTGTTTTATTGCTTCAAGTAACCCAGATGATAATCATGGCTCTCTGAAATGGAGGGTCAACCATGTTAATGGAGATCTGCAGGAGCATTAAAAACAAAACTAAAAAAAAAAAATCTATCAGTTGCATGAACAGCAATGAATTTGATTTATGCATATTATTTCAGGGCACTTCCTGACTTATACATTGGAAAAATTGGTCCTCTTTTCTTCTTGGAAACAATGGCTAACACATAATGCATTAATATGCTGACTCTGTAAACCGCTTAGAAAGGATTTACATAAGCACTGTGAAGCGGTATATAAGTCTAAGTGCTAAGCCTAAGTGCTACATGCTAATTTTTCCACTTTTTCATTTTGTGCTCCATAAATCATGGTAACAGCCATGAGTAACAAAATAAAAAAGGAATATAAACTGAAATCAAAGACATTTGAAAGACAAAGTGCTAGCCAAAGGGAGGAGGGAATGTAAATCTTTAAGGAAGAGCGACCATGCAGGGTATGAAATAATTTTGAATTATTTTAGAACTCCTAATTTAGGTGGGATAATACCAAAGGGCACATTGACTAGAGTGGACAATGAAAAACCCTCCAAATGAACCACGACGCTTTAAGGTTCATGGTAGTCTTTTGTTTGTATGTTTAAAATATTTATGAATTTTGAATCATACCATGCATTGTTAGTCAAAGTAAAAGTACATTTTTATTGCAATACAACAGTGTAAATCTTGCAACATATAACAGAAGAACAAAGAATAAAAAGGTGTCTATAATTAGTTTGGCTGCAGAGTCCTGAGATCTCAAATACAAACGCTAGTTTTAAACTTGTGCATAAACTGTAATTAAAAACAGGGCATGCTTTCTTTCAGTAGTGTTTTCTAGAGAAGGGATGTCATAACTGAAAAGGGTTATTTTTGAAGTCTGTCACTGAAATAAATCTATTATATATTCCTCATCCAAAAAACATTGAAACTTAGAAGTAAAAGTCAAATTGGCAAAGGATATAGCATTACTTACAGACTGATATGTCCTAGGACAGTGATGGTTAATCTTTTCGGCACTGAGTGCTGAAACTGGAGTGCATGCTGGAGCGCTGGAACAGTGTGCATGCATGTGGTGGCTAGCTGCTCTTCTGGATTCCGTCGCACACATGTGCACCGGACAGCTGGTCTGGCATTCTGGTGCACTGGCCAGCTGCTCTCTTCTGGATTCCGGTGCCCACATGCGTCCCGGCCAGCTGGTCTTCGCGTGAAGACAAGCTGGCATGTGTGTGCGGAAGAGAGCAGCTAGCCAACTGGCCACTGCGCATGTATGTGACAGAATCCGGAAAAGTAACTGGCAACAGCACACATGCCCACAGAGAGGGCTCTGTGTGCCACCTTTGGCACGCATGCCATAGGTTCACCATCATGGTCCTAGGATTTTAAAGAAAAAAAAATTACAGAGGAATTCTCCAATGTGGATACAGTCTAGAAAAGGATAAAATTAAAACCTTGATTTTTTTTAATTCTAACCAATCATGTAGTGAAAGCAACATTAAGTACTTACTGCTTAATTAAATACTTACTGTTGTTGGTTAATAATGGCAGGAATCAGTTCCCATAACATTTTTGGCAAAATATTTTTTAAAAAGTGAGATCAATCACTGAAATCAAATTCAGTGCATTCTCAAGGGCTACTAGTGATGAGAAAAATAAAATGGGAATTTGAAATAGAGGAAGCCCTTTCTGAACTTTCATGTATTATATTTGTCAGGCAAACTAATCATGGTAGAAACACAAATGACAGACTACCTGCTCTTGGAAGGACATTGTTAAAGCATTTTGAGACACACAAGGCAAATATGTTGCCTAATGAAGAACAATGAAAAGGGATGCTCTATTAAGCTACTAATCACTAGCCTCTGTTCTTATTTTTTGGTTTTTTTTAACATGGCTTGAAGGAGAAGTATAATGAAGAGGGAAAATATTTTCACAGATGTTCAAAGAAGCAAGGAGGACCATGAAAGGTCAAAAGCGCAATACAAGTTCAGAAGGTATAAAAGGTAACTGCAACTAAAGTGAAATAAGAATTAGAGAAAAGTCAAAGCTAGCTCTATTTCAATGATACACTTTTTATTGCTTTATATTTCAAATGTATTGAAAAATATTTAATTTGTGGGGAACATGTAAGGTCTGGAGAAAGAACTAGAGAATTGTGTGAATTCATCAAATCACATACCATACCTATTATATTCATTATTTTCCACTATTTTTATTTTTTGTTTGTTTAGTCACTAAATTACTTAACTATCACTCAAGACCATCCTCTTCCTATGGCAGCCTGCAACAATGTAGTACTGTATCAAAAACATATTCATAAATATTACATATTACCAACAATTTTAATTGAACCCAAGAGGCTAGAAACTGAAAATATATATCAACAGGCAACATAATATGAACTATTCAATTAAAAAAAAGCAACAAGTGCATGTTTGAATCTAAAATGAGGCTATTCATAAAATTCTAAGGAGGAAATGCACTATAGTACACTATGATAGACCTTCTGTATCCACCGTGGCTGATGGCTGATCTTAATAGCAGAGCAGTGGATATTTAGCTTAGCAGGTGTGGTTACCACGATGCTGAAACCCTCCTCAGCCTTTGATTCCATTTGTATTCTACTTGCAAAGGTCCCTGATATTCTGTATACACAAGTTGTAGTCTCTAAATGTAAAACCATCTTTCAATATTTTGTTTCCTAATCCCTATTTAAATATACAATACGGCCACTCCTTGACCCAATTATGTTCTGCAACCGCTTAGTTATGCGCAGTGCATAGGCACCCACATACAATAGTATAATTAAAATGTAAGGCAAGCTTCCCACCCATCCCGGATGCACCAGAGAAGAGAAAGAAGATCAAAAGCTCCAGATGCTCTAACTTGTTTCGTTGGAGAAATTGCCAACCAAACCAGACATGAACAGAATATAATTAGGTGAGAAATAACAGGATCTAAGATCAAGATGAAGAATGATGAGCAAGTGGATGACTAAATATTTTAGCATTTCATTAATGAATGTCATCAGGATAACGGAACAGGATTTTATTTCCTCAAATAGCAACAAAAATGGAATGTGGCATAGAACATATAATTTTCTTGAAACTGAATGTATGCATTACCCTCTGAAAAAAAAAAGTCTCTCTTGCAACAACCATCTGGAACTGTTTAACTGAGTTCATGCCTTGCCTTAGTGTTATGCAGCTCACTTTTGATCTTATTAAAATTAGAACCTCAAGATTACAAAATACTCCAATTTCTACGCACAATATACAAACAGACGCAAAAAATGATGGCAATCTTTGCACAGGCACATTTCAATGTATTCTTTTTTTTCTATTTGCTACTGCAAACTTGGTTTCTGTTTGGATTTGGGGATTTCATTTTTAATTTTGCATCACTAAAGCAACTAGACAGGAAAAAAAGGTAATTAGATGAAAGAAGGCAGAATCATGGACAGCAGAAGTGATGCAGAAAAACTAAGACTCATGAGAAAACTTTTTCAAAAATAGCCTGTTTAGAAAGAGATAATTCTCAGGAAAATCACTAAAAATATTTGTAAACCAAAAAAAAAAGTCCAATGTATTTTGCAAATTTGTGTGGATGACAAAGCATTATTTTATACACATTTTAATTTTTAATATGTAAAGGTAAGAGCCTTGGTAGCACAGTGGACTAAAGCACTGTTATTAACATCTGCTGCTTGCAATTACTGTAAGTTCAAATCTCACCAGGCTCAAGGTTGACTCAGCCTTCCATCCTTTCAAAGGTAGGTAAAATGAGGACCCAGATTGTGGGGCAATAAGCTGACTTTGTATAAATATACAAAAAGTATGAAGGCTATTGCTTAACACACTGTAAGCCGCCCTGAGTCTCCGGAGAAGGGTGGCATATAAATTAAAGCCAAAAAAAAAAGATTATATATGCAAAGTATACAAGATTGAATTACAAGCACAATATTCCTATTTAATAGTTTGGCTAATTATTTGAATAATTTACATACTATTTATGTGTAGATGGACATAGAGAAGAAAAATCTGATATGTGTTCGACATTTATTTCAAAATAGATTTTTTACTCAGGCTCTTATGAAATTTCTTGTCCACTGTGTCTTAAGTGGGCATAAAGAAGCAAAATACTACAAGGTGAAAAAGATCCAATATTCTATGTTCCAATACTCCAATGTTTTAACATTCTCAGCCATTCTTCTTTGCATAGTTACTAGCTATTTAGTAACTGCAGCAAAGTGCCTAACACAATATCTAGATTGCTCAATGGAACACCTTGTAACACTGAATGTTTTGAAGTGTACATTTAGATAACAATACATGTCCATGTACTATTGGGAATTTGAAAGGCTCTAAACTGCTCTGGTCAGGTTATTCAAGCAACCATCTTCCTCAAAACAAGTCTGTTGTTGTTGCACAAAAAAAGCCTATTGTGCCATAGCTGATTTCTAAGAATGCACAGAAAGTCATTCTCTGTTGTGGCATCCGCTGTGTGATGTTATCCTCCCTGAAATTTAGAAGACTTTTAATAATGAATGCTCTCATCAATTAAATATGTTTGTGGCATTTTTTCTATCAGTTTTATCAGCTATCCCAAATAATTTCAACCTTATAGAATTTTGATATTTGTCATTATAGATATTTGTTTGCATATTTAATTGTACCTTATTATCGTTGTAAAATATTTTATACTTTAAGTTATTTTACAGTACAATGGCACCTTGGTATTCATCATTAATTGATTCCAGGGAGAACAATGAGTAGCAAAAACTATGGAACAAGGAATAATGTGGTGAATCACAAGGCAGCCAACACCAACAAGTTCTAGCTTGTGCACTGAGTACCAAACAATGAGTACAGAGATAAAATTTTTGTATCAAAATGCACTGAGTACCAAATTCGATGAGTTTCAAAGCAGTTGAGTACCAAGGTACCACTATAAACCATTTTGGTTAAAGTCAAGTAACACTCTGTGAAACATCATGCCTTCTTCAATTAAGCAGGTCATTCATCTCAGGTTTTGATTTTTTTTAATCTGAATAATTCTAGAAAACCCAAACCCAATATTTGGATTAGACAACCAAGTTCCTCAGGTTTTCACCTATTTTACTTGTCTTACAAGCTGAAGGTCTTAAAAGGCTTAAAAATGGCTTAGATGTCTCACCGTCATCTCTGTACAGGCAGCTGTCTCCTTACACTGTATCATCCAACACTTGTAACTTCTTTCCTCCTCTGCTTTCTCCATTCTCAATGCATTCAGTGTGAACACAAATACTTTGAAGTCCATAGTGTTCTCCAAGTTTGTTTTCTGCAGGCATTTCTTTACCCATCTAGGTAACATCTTCAGTGCTAGAAAGGAGCGGGCTTTGTTCTTTATAAACCAATAGCTTTCCTTGTCAGCGTTGATTGGAGTGCTGTTTTCTCCTTGATAGTTCCTTGGTTAGGTTGTTGCTTTATTGCTCACCTAAGTAGGTAACGAAACATCTGCAGGAAAACAATCAAGCTCAGATAGCATCAAGGACTCCATAGTTCAACCCTGAGCTACATGTATTCTCTTCTATGGTACCACAAATACTATGTTTTGTGGGATTTGGGGTTATACAGAGAGATACCTTCAAAGTAAATTCAAAATTCAAATAATATCATGAAAATAAGTAAAACATAATGAAAAGCAACAGGCAGGAACCACAATAACACAATCCTTTATATGTCTACTAAGAGAAAAGTCTCACTGAATTTAATGGATCATACTCATCCAGAGATGATATGGACTTCATAAAGCACTGGGAACTTAAGAAGACAAAAAGCATGCCTGACTTTTTTTTTTTAAAGTTTATGAGAGAAAATCGTGTTTCTTAATGTTGATAAGGCTGCTTTAAAAAATGATATATACACACCCACACAGTCATCCATGAACTTATATATTAAAGTTACACTAAAGCATGTACATCGAGGTAAGGCTGATGGAAAAAGTGTACCTTACAAATAAAAATTAATAAAATTATGTAAAATACTCAATATATAAAAATGCAGGGAAAATTGTTCATATTTTTGACCAGCATTGGAAAGAAATAGAGGACATTCTAGGAAGTTTTAAAGAGCCTTACAACCTATTTACTGAACAAACCAACAAACTTTTTCAGCTTCAATGCAGTCAGCCTTGTTATCTTCTTACTGAATAGTGCCACCCAAAGGATCATTTGCAACATAAATTCATCTACAGTGCATAACAAAGTGATGTTGTATTCTAAGAAAGCATTTCTCAAGCTTGGAGGGCACCAGAGTGGAAAAAGATATCTCAAAATAAATGTTATATGGAGCACTGAATGATCAAAACGTTACCATGATTAATGCCACTATACTGTATTCACAATGCAATCAGAGAATATATATTTTGCCTGCATAAGGTCTTAGGTTCAGTCCTGGCATCTCAGAAAAAAAGGGGAAATATTATGGTAGAGGAAAATCCTTTTGTAAATAATGTAAATAATAAACAAATGATCCAAAAGTCATGTCTGTAAATAGCTGGAAAGGAACCATTGTAAAATGGAAAGAAAGCATTATTTGGAGAAAAGGGAAGACTAGAAAAAAAGACATTTTCATCTCAGCCTTGTGATACTGGTTATGATGACCCAGGGAATGAACTGATATTTCTTCTACAGCTATGAAATTAAGAAGAAAAATAGATAGATGGAGATACAAGATTTTATATTGGAAATCCACCCACAAAAATTGCTTCCTCTTTTAGATTCAACAACTGTTATTAGCAAATACTGGAAGGAGGCACCAAATTGTGGAAATTAGTCACCTTCAAGTGTTGTAAATGATGGATGGAAGGTATTTTGCTCAAATCTTCATCAAATCAAGTTTTCTTTCAAAGTTCTGCACAATTCTAATGACTACTTGGGGATATTGCCTGTGACATCCTCTCCTCATCTGGAAACACTGAGGCATAAAGGTATGGTTAGTGAACATAACCCATTTCCCCTTATCTTTTCAATATTTACAGAGAAACAGTGTTTGAAGCCTTATGGTAATAATCAAAGGTATATGTGTTGGTGTTTCTGTGCCTGAAATATGTGGCAATTTGTGAAAGGCTGACCTTACAGAACATGGAAAGGAGATGTGTAAGTCCCCATTTGTCTCAGATCAGTAATCTGAACTGGGACTGACTGCTTTGATAGTTAAGGCCGTTATCTGTTCCAACCTTTGCTGACAGCCTTTTAGTTAAAGATACCAAATATTGATTCTGGTACTTTTGGTGTTCCATTGAAGTGCAGTCTATTCCCAACTGAGAGAACATACAACACACATTGATTTTCTATTAAAAAGTCAGGCCAATTGTTTTGTAAAACAGAACAAAAAAGATTCAATTGATGAGCCACTAAGTTTTCTTAAAGAAAATTGCTTCATAAAATAATAAAAATAAATGTACAGATGATCCTCGGGACACCTTTACAAATTAATTACTTAATTAATATTTTCTCTAATGTGTCATTTTTTGTATTTTTTTTAAAAAAGCTTCTTTTAACAGAAACAAACCAAAAGCTTTAAGCTTAAAGCTCCTCATGAATGCTAAAAAAATCAAAACTTCAAATTAAAGATATCAAAAGGTTGTCCTTGATTTAAAACTATCTTGAAGTTTGTTTGTTTTTTAAAAAAAAGACAAAATGACTACAAGCAGGAAGCCATTGTGTAGCAAACTGTAGCAATATCCAAAACAATTTTATGCAAGCCACTTTTGAGTTTCTCTTCCATTTTTGGTCCAAATGTTCAAAAGAAACAGGCAGTTTGAAATGTCATTGTAACAGATTAAGATTTAACTGACTCATGGCCATAAAAGATGTATTCACAACTTCATTCAAAATACTGAAAATGTACTAGAGAAAAATAAAGTGGGAGAGGGAGAGATGGAAAATATATCTCTTTCTTCTCATAGCTGTGATTCATACTTTTTCAAAGCCCAATAACTCTTGACAATATTCTTTTTAGTTTACTGTTCCATAAAGCCATCTCTGAACACTCATTACACACCTTGTATAATCACCAAAAGTTAGAGATTTTCATTGATTACTATTTTGATTTATTAATTAATATTAACTTATTTAATATTAATATATTAAATACAAGTATACTGTATATGTTATGTTATGTTATGTTATGTTATGTTATGTTATGTTATGTTATGTTATGTTATGTTATGTTATGTTATGTTATGTTATGTTATGTTATAAAAAATATAATAATAATAAATTTATTGTCATTGTACGTGTATACACAATATACCCATACAACGAAATTCAACTTAACACCCAAAGACCAGGCCCAACACACACAATAATCCCAAAAACACTTCCACCAACCACAAATTCCCCACCCCTAAACCACCCAAACATCCATGCAACAGACCAAGTAATACTGCCCAACAACTCACTGATGTGTCCCTTTAGTTCATTGTTGAGTGCAATTATAGCTTTGGGATAAAAACTATTCAGAAAACATGTGGTCCGACTTTTAATTGTTCTGTATCTTCTGCCAGAAGGCAACAGTTCAAAAAGATTGTAAGCAGGATGGGAAGAGTCTCTGAGAATTTTATACTGAAAAGACTTTCCTCCAGAAGTTGTGGGTGCTCCAACATTGGAGGTTTTTAAGAAGAAATTGGAGCAACCATTTGTCTGCAATGATATAGGGTTTCCTGTTTGACCAGGGGGTTGGTTTAGAAGACCTCCAAGGTCCCTTCCAGTTTTGGTATTCGGTTATTCTTTTATTTTGTAGTGATCGCTCTAGTTTTCCTAGAATAAGCACAATATTCTCCCTCAGTAAACCATCTCTTTCAACAGTGCAGTTGATAAGCTAAATAATCATAAGGAGTATATCTGCAAGAGTTCCAGATATTTAAATACATGGAAGCTGCCAGAATTAATAATGGAGATTTACATCCTGCTCCAAGAGAAGCATAACATAAATTTTAATATATCCAAAGAACAGCTATATGCAAATCAGTTGGCATTACAAATGCTTGATTTTGCTTTACATGCTATTTTCTTCTTGTAGAAGAGAAGCACCGATTAATCTGATTTTTAGAAATATTAAAACAAATTATAAACACAATTGGCTACATTTGTATTATTCTAAATCCTTACAGACTATAGTCCTATATTGACCAGAGGTTACAGTAACAGAAAAATGTTATACTGAACCGAAGAGCAAATGGTTGATTTATCGCCTCCCAATATCTAAATCTATACATGAATTCTGCTTAGGTAAAGAATACAGCTCTTGTCAAATATTTACTTTTCTAAAAGGCACAAGTACCTTATGGTCTAGCATTCTGAAGACAAAGAAAACATTCTTATCATAAAAACAGAAATCCAAGCTCAGAAAATTTCTTTTTTACTACGATAAAATCAAATTTCCAAAACAGATTGGGGCAAGCAAAGTATATTTGCACTGGACTGATAAAGTTAAAGCTTTCCTGATCTCCCCCTTCTCATCTTGGAGTATATATTATTGGGGGGACAGACCAGAATGGCTTCATTATTCTGCAGCTAGGAAGCATATTGCAATTTGAGAGCGTGTAAAAGGTGCACTCTAAAAATAGATGGCAAGAGACATTTACCTGTCTGCGAAATGGCCGCCCTAGTGGATATGGCAAGTCATAAAATATCCAGTTACCAAAAGGTAATCTAGATGACTGAGAACACTATTATCTTAGCCAAAGTATAGAGGGAAAGGAAGATGTCCTTGACGAGATAGGAGAGTTCCATTACCAAAGCTACATCTTAGACAAATAGCCCTCTAATTCACATCAGTATAAGAGGGGAAGGAGATAAAGCATAATCAATCTTGCAAGATTCGGTTACTATAGTCCATCTTAGCTGAGTTACCTAAACTGAGTTTTAGACTTCTGTGGAGTTTATTTCTTGGTCTGTTCTATATAATGGAGATAACATAAAGGCTTTCTTACAAGAAAATAAGATGCCAGAATCTGGTGCTTTGCTTGTCAGTATGTCAACTTTTTTTTAAAAAAAACTGTCCATTTTTAAAATTTCTTCCTTAATGACTGGGAAAAAGGGAAACATGGAAAACCATAGAAATATTATAAGAAAATAGGTTGAAGGGGGAAACCTACAGATTTGTGTAAATTATTATATCTCTTATAGATTTTCTGAATGTAACATACATTTGCCACTGAAAGTTACCAAGAACTCCATATGGACTTTAGGAGACACCAAGAGCCTGGTGGCGCAGCAGACTAATAGCCTGTTATTATCATTCAGCTGCCTGCAATTACTGCTAGTTCGAATCTCCCCAGGCTCAAGGTTGACTCAGCCTTCCATCCTTTCTAAGGTAGGTAAATTGAGGACCCAGTTTGTGGGGGCAATAAGCTGACTTTGTATAAATATACAAAAGTATGAAGGCTATTGCTTAACGCATTGTAAGCCGCCCTGGAGAAGGGAGAAGGGCGGCATATAAATCAAATATAAACATAAAATTTTAAAAAAAGGTGATCAAATACCTTTTATATTCTACTATATAATTATTATGGTAAAATTCATCTAACTTGTGACAGTGTGGAAAAGTAGTCATACCTTTAGATTCAGTAATTGGTTATACCATCTTTAATAGTAAATGTACTGATAACTAATATGTAAACTACATTCACTATCAAACCTCTGAGATGCCCCTTCTTACATAAAAATATGAAAACTAAAGTGCCCTTGTAAGAAAATATTTACAGCAAACTAAACTGAATCTGAATGATGAGAGGGAGAAAAATCAGTCAAGAACCTGTGGTCCAGTAAAGCAAATTGTTTATATTCACTGGCCATATCTCAGAGATAGTATGGCTAGCATCCTGATCTACGAAGGGAGATAATAGATAGATAGATAGATAGATAGATAGATAGATAGATAGATAGATAGATAGATAGCAGAGGTGGGTTTCAGCAGGTTCTGACCAGTTCTGGAGAACCGGTAGTGGAAATTCTGACTGGACCCACCCCCATCAATTCTCTGCCTCCCAAGTCCCAGCTGATTGGGAGGAAATGGGGATTTTGCAGTAACCTTCCCCTGGATTGGGGAGGGAATGGAGATTTTACAGTATCCTTCCCCTGCCATTCCCACCAAGCCATGCCCACCAAGCCACACCATGCCCACCAAGCCACACCCACAGAACTGGTAGCAAAAAAATTTGAAACCCACCACTGATAGATAGATGATAGCTAGATAGATAGCTAGATAGATAGCTAGATAGCTAGATAGATAGCTAGATAGATAGATAGATAGCTAGATAGATAGCTAGATAGATAGATAGATAGATAGATAGATAGATAGATAGATAGATAGATAGAGTCACATGGATGGATTTATCAAAAATATTCCAATAATGTGCTGTAATTTACATTCTCTACCTTTGTTTTTATCTTTCCTTCGGCCAAGAGAATCTAAGCCACGACTCTGCCTTTGCTCAGCGTTGCTCAACAAATTGCCAATGCTTTGCCTGGAGCCCAATCTATACTGCACTGTTACAGCATGCATGCTAATAAAACTATGTTGCATCTTCAAAATGATTTGATTGCTCTAGTGAGCCAGATCTGGGCCACAACTTCAGTTAAAAGTAAATGTTTCCTGTAATTGGCGACCACTCACTGAGAATCACTGTATAGGAATTTGAGCCCATCCCTTCAATGCTGAACTGCTTCAGCCCAGTAACACCTGTGCATTTTTAAGCATAAACTATCCGTTTCAGACCTTGCCACAATGTTTCTATGAAGTTGCAGTTGGCTTTTGACCTTGTATTCCAGACCTTCAAATTCTCTTTTTTTTCAATTATTTTTTTATTTTGTTATTTAGAATGTTAAAATACAAACTCCAAAATAGGGGTGTGTGGGAATAGTTGTATAGAAATATACTTGCATATCAGAATTACCCGTGGACCTTGCCACAGCGCGTACAGGGAAATAGGATGTTGAAATACATTATGTCATCTGGAAAGTCCCAACGGCTCAGGCCAAGAAATACCTACATGATTATTCTCGTACCAGCCTGGGAAGGGTCGTACCAGCCTGGGAAGGGTCTACGTAACTACTATAATATGAGTGTATGCAACCCGATCATGTAACCACCCCCAATCCCACCTTGCTATGATGCTGTATAATGAACTTGATGAATTTTTAATAAAAGAGGGTCACGGAGTCAGCTCTGGGCTCTCATTCTGAGATACCTGCTTGTGTGTCTCATTTCTCTCATGGGAGACCACCACGGGGGGGGGGGAGAGAAATACAAAAACAAAGCAAAACTAGACAAAAGGAAAGAAATGTGCATAAAGGAAAAAAAAGTAAACATGCATATAAATTGCCCCCGCTCCCCAGTTAACACTAATAAATATATTTCAAGAATAATAGTTGTTCCCAGGGGTGAAATCCAGCAGGTTCTGACAGGTTCTGGAGAACTGGTAGTGGAAATTTTGAGTAGTTCGGAGAACCGGCAAATACCAGCTCTTGTTGTGGTCCACCAGCAGCCTACGGAACTGGCAGCGGAGTCGGAAGTGAGGAGGCTGGGGAGGAACATGAGCCAGCCCTGGAGTCAGGGGAAGGCTCAAACGAGGGCTCTGCGTCGGAAGTAGAGATGGGGCCAGGGCCATCTGGGAGTTATGCACGGATTCCGGAGCCTCCAGAGTCAGACATAAGAGAGGCAGATGAACAGGAGGAGCCTGTTCCTAGTGAGCGCATGCACAGAGCTGCCAGAAGGCAAGAACAGTTAAAAGAAAGGAACAACTCCGGAATAAGGCCTGGAAATGATTGGCCATAAGGCTTAAAAGAGGAGTAAAGGCATGTGGGTCCTTTGCGGGAAAGCAACATTGTTAATTCTGTTCCCAGTCGGCATCTCTGTTTGATTCTGGACTCCGTGTGGCTTTGCCAAGTAGCTCTTTGGCAGTGTGTCAATGGAGATAAAGATTGGTGATTATCCCGAAAGACTTCTCCCAAAGGACTTTTTGCAACTAATTGGGACTCAGCTGTGAATGAACATAATTCACAGCTGTTGCAATAAAAGAGGTTTTTGGGACTACTCGTGTGTTTTAATGACTCAGGAAGCCTAGGTCACAATACCTCTGGCTAGCCCCAGGAATGGGGAGGGAATGGGGATTTTGCAATATCCTTCCCCTGGAGTGGAGTGGGAATGGAGATTTTGCAGTATCCTTCCCCTGCTACACCCACCAAGCCACACCACGCCCACCAAGCCACGCCCACAGAACCAGTATTAAAAAAAATTGAATTTCACCACTGGCTCTTCCCCTTGCAAAACAGGCACATCAAATTTTCAATTCATTCATTCCTGATGGATCTCTTCTTTGGTCTTACTGCATATACTGCATGCTTAGTATTCTTATCCTTGGCTTACCCATACTTTAGGTGCAACTGACAGACAGCCTGCTATTCTCCTGTAGAATTTTGTGATACAAAGCAGAATTCATGTTTCTACCACTGATAGCAAATTGTCCAGATCCTGACAGAGCAGAATAACCACAAACCATGACATTATTGTCTCAATGCTTGTCAGATGGTATCAGGTTTTTACTGCAAAATATATTGTGGTTTCCACCAGACATAACAACTGACATTATCAGTCATCCTTCCCTCTCAGAAAAAGGCAAAAACTTTAATAGTAAATTTCCAAGCACAAAAAAGTTGATATAAATATGTTTATTGTAGAAAAGGTACGAAGTCATTACAAAAGAATTTCAGCAAATGATGTATATCTAATGTGAACTCAATTTATAATGAATTCACTCTTCAAATATTGGTATATCTTTCTTTCATTCTCTAAATGCAGAAGGCTATCTTTTGGATGGGAAGTATAGTTTTAACACTTTCTTGATTTTGGTAATTGACTGATCTACTATTAGCCTTACTGCTTTCTATCATGGAAACTTGCTGTCACATCTATGTAGCGAGACAACTACCACTTTTGAGTCACGTGAAAATAATACATTCTACTACAAGGGTAATCTAATGATTTTTGCAAGCTTGAGGTGAACATGTTATTAGCAAGTAAGGGCTTCTGCCTTGTTAATATTTTTCCTAATACTTTTTTTTTATGATTGAATGATGAACACAGATTTGAGACATGCAAATATACGAATATGTTTCTGAGGTTCTCTGTGACTTCTCTGTGAACTGAACTCATAGGTATCAAGTTACATTTTAGTGGAAGTCACCAGGAATTTCTTTTGAGCATAATGTGCCTCTAGAATCTGCCTGAAGAATTTTACTAATGAGGAGAGTCAAAGGTTGTGAAATGTATAAATGACAAGGCTGATTCAAATCAGCTTGATTATTTAATTGTGCATTCATTTAATTAGTCCATTAATTGAATTGATTGAATTAGAGAAGCAATTACTTTTTCATAGTTATCCATGCTTTGGATGTGGGATGATGTTTGAAATAAAGGAAACATATGCCAGTATTTAGTATTATTTGTGCACTCAAATTCCCTTTATACATCATTATGACCTACATGAAATTCTGATGATGATGATCAAAAGACATATGAAAATTCAGAAAACCCAAAAGTTGTCAAATACTTTTCCACAGAACTATTTGCCTACCATTCAGGAAACAGTATATCACAGATGAAAAGAGGAAAAATAGTAATTGCTTGCTGGTGGTACTGCTAATTCTCTAGAGATCAGTAAAATAGAAGATATAAAAGTTAGTGCTTCTAGAACTGCATTTCTAATAATATCCACTGCCAATAATATCCAAAACCATTAGCTGAAGAAATCCTGGGAACATCATCATTACCATCGGCAGCAACTACCACAAAATTGTGTAGGAACCACACAAGAAAATAAGAGAAATCTTGTCCCATTGCTCTCCTTGGAACAAGCAAGGGATCCCTAATTAATATTACTCGGTTCCCTTTCCAGAAACAATATTCCATGGAAAGATACATGTAATTAAGAATCTGTATATATCAGAATTAAAATGACATGTGGAAAATGGGAACCATAAAAGAATAATAACAACAACACTGCTGCTTTTAACAGCACATCGTAGAATCATAAATGTATAAGAAGCTGCTCAATTATTCTGTTTGTCTTGGGGGATAGCAGTTGATTAAAATTATACTTCTGTTTATTTACATGATTTATTAACAAGTCCTTGAATCAGTCATGACTGGTATGATTCAGATGAAATTATAATAAAAGAATGGGAAAATACTTAGATACCAACTTTGAACCTATAAGAATGAAAGATATACCTACCAGGGAACATCTGTTTGAAGAAATGTGATATAAATTTCAGGATCGCCTTCCTACAGGGCTATTGTTATTTATCACCGCATTATATAATTAGTAAATACCATTTATTTATTCATTAAAAGTTATTGGCTATCACCGCCAGTGGATTTTGGCTGGTATGCAAATTAAAAATAAAATAATAAGAACCGCAAGAAACATTAAAATGTTGCTGAGGCATTAGGATATTTTTTTTCCCCCAGTTTGGAAACTGAGGAAAATACCATTCAAAATTTCTTGGGCAAACTTACCCTTTGTTATTCTTTTCTGTTAGAGAGAGGGTGTTGGCTAAGCTTTAATTCCTGATTGTCATTCATTATCTGGTCCACTCCCCCTCTCTCTTTTTTTTTTTCAAATGCCCATTATCTGAAAAAATAAAATTATAAATAACCTGTATGCTCCACAAATGTCAACATTTTAAAGTACTGATTTGACAAATTAGACCACAACCTACTTCTTGGTAAGCTAGAAAAATGTGGAATAGACAACATCACCACCAGATGGATTTGTAGCTGGCTGGCAAACTCAATGAGTAGTCCTTAATGGTACTACATCCAGATGGAGAGAAGTGAGTAGTGGGGTATCACAAGGCTTCATCTTAGGCCCGGTACTTTTCAATATCTTCATAAATGACTTAGATGAGGGAATAGAAGAGGAACTCATTAAATTTGCAGATAACACTAAACTGGGAGGAATTGCCAACACCCCACAAGCTCAGGATCCAATAAGATCTTGGCAAATTTGAACAATGGGCCCTATCCAACAGAATGAATTTCAATGTGGAGAAAAGCAAAGTTTTACATTTAGGCAAGAAAAATCAAAGGTATAAGTACAGATAGAATAGAATAGAATAGAATAGATTTTTTTTTATTGGCCAAGTGTGACTGGACACACAAGAAATTTGTCTTGGTGCATATGCTCTCAGTATACATAAAATAAAAGATACATTCATCAAGAATCATAAGGTACAACATTTAAATAGTCATAGGTTACAAATAAGCAATCAGAAACAATATAAATATAACTCGTAAGGTTAGATGAGGTGAGATTAGGTGAGACCTGGTTCAAAAACAGTAACTCTGAGAGGGACCTTGGAATTCTAGTGGACGATCACTTGAATATGAGCCAGCAGTGTGCAGCAGTAGCCAAAAAACCTAATACAATTCTGGGTTGTATAAACAGAGGCATAGATTCAAGATCACGTGAAGCACTAGTACCATTTTATAAGACCACATACTGCAACCAGTTATGGTCACCATATTACAAAAAAGATGCTGAGACTTTGAAAAAAGTTCAGAGAAGAGCAACTAAGATGATCAAAGACCTGGAGACTAAAACATATGAAGAACAGGTGCAGGATTTGGGTTTGGCTAGTCTAAAGAAAAGAAGACTTAGAGATGACATCATAGCAGTATTCCAGTATTTCAGGGCTGCCAGAAAGAAGAGGGGGTCAAATTATTCTCCACCGCACCAGAAGGCAGGATAAGAAACAATGGTTGGAAACTAATCGAAGAGAGAAGCAACCTGGAATTAAGGAGAAACTTCCTAACAGTAAGGACAATTAACTAGTGGAGCAGCTTGCCTCCAGAAATCATGGGCGCGCCATCACTGGATGTTTTTAAGAGTCTAGACAGTCGCTTATCTAAAATGGTATAGGTTCTCCTGCTTGAGCAGGGGGATGGACTAGAAGACCTCCAAGGTCCCTTCCAACTCATTCTATTCTAAACACCACAAAAATATTTTACAGCATAACAAGGTAGAACAGTAGGAGACAAAATAAATTGGTCAATATATAAGTTACTATCATGCTTTTATCTCAGAAATTCTGGGAATCTGTCAAGACCACTAACAATTCAGCCATCATTCTCATGACAGAAGAACAGCTTCCAGGAAAGAGCAATAAAATATATGATTTCACTAAAACAATGACTTTAAAAAGAATGTACCCTTTAGACACACTTCAAACCCCATGAAAAAGAACAGTCAGAGCTCTGATAGGAATAATAGTTTATTTGCTCACTATTAATAGTCCGTTCACTAGGACATCTTGTATTCACAGCTATTCCATAGTCAATTTGCTTGTTATATTCACAACTCTTTGGGGCTATACCTCACATAAAAATCTGAGCAGGATTGTATAAAGCATGCAAAGGTGCTTGGTGAAGTATGTTGGGATGAGTGAGTCCCCTTCTTGAAGCTCTGAAGCAGCTATATTCTCCAAAAGGCTTTCTGAAGGTTTCACAGGTTGTATCTGCTTGCACATGTATGTGCAGGCCCTGTGGAAAGTTGTCTGTGCATGCACATGCTAGCAAGTTGTCTGTTCATGCACATACGTCATGCACATACGTTCATGCACTGTTCATGCATACGGCTAGCAAAGCAGTCACATGGAGCTTTTAAGAGAATGCAGTTACCTCAACTTTAAGAAGTGTTTTGCATACGCAACACATTTCACACACTTCACTTCTTTAAATGCCTGATAAAGTTGTTGAAATCACTAAAAGGGCTGGATTTACATTAATAGGTTATGCAAAAAGAAAGAGCCAATCATCCAAATTTAGTATACTGGGCAATTCCAGTATTTCACTCATGTGGTTAAGCCTAATGTGCATGCAGACTAATAGTAGACTTGCTGGGTAGAACCAAGGAACAGAAACAAAGAAAAGAATTAATTTACTGAGCCCTAATATGGACAAATTGAAGGAATCATCAACTTCCACAAAGTATTCAATGAAAGCAAATAAATTAAGCCCTGTCTTCTTCCAATTATACTTCTTAACTGAGGACCAAAAATACAAGCAGGCATGTCTTCTGTATAAATTATTGTTGTTGCTCCGTTCCTTTCCAAAAACACAAACAAACAAACAAACAAACAAACAAACAAACAAACAAAAGTAATGGAGAAGTTTAATAAAACAGTGAGAAATGAAAGTGAGATACAAAGAACAAAGCTAGCATCAAGTCATGGATACACCCAGTGAACTCTAAGATTGACCATTGAGATGGTATATAAATTTGCAAATTTATTCTTAGTGGGTGCAGAAATTGTATTTGGTTGCATCTAGGGTTCACTCAGATTTCTATGATCAAGGAATAGCAAATAATTATTGGTCTTTCATATTTCAGATATATATTGTATTGGTTTCTATTCTTGAAGAAAAACAGGCAGGTCCCCTAATAAATGCAAAAGAGCAGGCGCGCTATTATTAACAGTATTTTCCCTGGCTGACTTATTTTCATCAAGTATATTTACCAAGTCTGCCATGGCATTGCTACTTTAATGGTGCAATCCTTGTTCAAATCTTCTGTTCGCCTTTGTCACTTGCAAATCCCTACCATCATCCTGATTCTCTGCCTAACATAAATGGCAAATCTGTTTCCATCAACTGGAACCTGTTAGCATTAAACTGGCCTGCAGAAAATCCTAGATTTAACACTTAAGCACAATGATAAAGAAATTGAAATCTATAAGCACATTTCAGGTTGTCATTCTGCCTCCAGCCAATTCCCTCTGGATGCAAATGTGAAGCAATTATTCAGAAGCAGGAAAGGAGAAGCTTCCATCCAAAAAAATCACCTTTCCACTCCACTGCAAGAAGTTACACAGGAGCAAGGCAAAAAATCTGAAAAATCAATATCAGGCTCTATGCACAGTGTCATTTTTTAATTTGAATATACACACACTGTAATTGGTCTGTTTTGCTTTAAAAACCCGATGGCGGTACACTTCACAGTTGCTGATGCTGTAGCTTAGTCTTGCGGGGTATAACATGAAAACAGCTTGACTGACAAAGGGAAGTTCAATTTTTGAGTATATATAGCTTACTGCAGCTTTTAGTACCACAAAAGAATCAATAAAGCATGATTAGGAGAGGGAAAAATTGGGAGAGATGAAGAGGCAAGAATACCAGAAAAATAGAAATGGATTAGGAATTCTGTACAGAAAATCCAGGTGGAGGAGAGAAATTTCTTCCCCATCCTAATCTAATTATTTATAAGGTCTCCTTGAGACAGAATATAATTGTTTATCATAAAAATATAATAGCAGCATCCAGTTTCAATTGAGAGAAAAGACCTTAAAGTGATACTCATTTTTACTAATAGTTATATGCTGTTCAAATTAAGTGATTATCTATCATCTTTGAATATTACTATGTAAAGGATAGTTAATCAGTCACATATATCATGTACACTTAAGACATACATAAATATTCTGCTGTTATTATGCTAGCAAAAAGCATTCTTATCCTTCATATTGAGTATGCATTGTGACAACACACATTTCTTGGCCTATAGCACTGATGGCTAACATTTTCTGGACTGAGTGCCCCAAGTGTGCGCACATGCGTGTGAATGCGCGCATGCCCGGACTGCAAAAATGCACGCATCTTTAAGCAGTGCACTCTCCCGCATGCACGCGTGGCCCCCTGCATGTGCCCCGCCCCCTGCGTACACACCCCAGCCCATGCCCCGTGCATGTGTGCACCCACACATGCGGCCCCCCATGCATGGGTGCGCAGCCCCCCAAAGGCAGAGACCCAAAGACCAGCTGGACGGTGGGAGGCACATGCACACATGCAGTGGAGCTGAACTGGGAGGCGGCTCGTGTGCCATCAGAAAGGGCGCTGCGTGCCACTGACACGCATGCCATAGGTTCGCCATCACGGGCCTATAGTATTACCCAGTTTGTAGTATATGCCCAGTTTGGGTCCATGCTAATTTAATTTTCCTCTACCATTCAGGAATTCATAGGAGGGGAAATGAAGCTATGAGCTCTTTTCTTCAATCAAATTTGGTTAAAACTAATGCTATAATATCTGTACATTAAAATTAATAATTTTAAATTAATCTGATACACAATTAGCAAAAAAATCATAATTTCAAGAGAAACTTTCCAGAAATAATTTCTTTTCTCCCTCCCCCTTAATTTTATTCATTTGCATTTTGCATGGTATAAATCTACTAAGAGTAATATTAATGTTAATATTTGCATTTGGAGCAATGGGAGCAAGTTGGAATCATACACAATTTAGTGCCAAGACATTATATATTTTATCTTCATTTTCTTTATTTTCCATCTCTTTTTCTGGATGAGCCAGCAAAGAAAATATAGGAATATGCTTGGTCATCTTTTGTGCTTCAGTAAATAAAAACATTATTAAGACACTTGACTCTGTTTTGCCTAAGAATCTTTTGCTTCCCTTCTTTTCTCCGCTGCCTTCCTTTCCAAGAATCTAATTTGCACATCTCTCCCTTGACCATTTTATAATGGAAAAGTTTGTTTGTTCATCCACTTATGTGGTTGAGTACATAAATACTTTATCAAGTACGTCCCAGGCAATTATAAACCAGTTCTGTAGGGAGAATGGATATACTGCATGTTAAAAATTCTGTCTAAACATTCATTTTTAATTGTACCAGATAGATATATTTTTTTCCTACAAGTTCTGATGAAAGAGAATTCACTTTAGAAATTATTTTAAAGGACAAGAGTCTTTGGAGAAATTTTTATCTCAGGAACGTGGTATTTTTTTACTCATTCAACTGCAAGGTGACAAGTTTATGAATGTGATTGTCTTATCTCTCATCCTGTGATTGCCATTCCAGTAGCTTTTAGCCTCCTTGGCTTTTCATGCTCCAGATAAATCCTAGCTAAAAAGTCAAAAAGGTATTTTTCCCAATAGTATTTGGGTATGGGTGTTAAGAGAAAATGCTATTCTTCAAAAATTGCTGGAGAATTCGTCCTTTCGTCAGGAGAAATTTGGAGGTATTGCCTTTGACTACACATTGGATGAACAATTTTGATGCATTATTTCGGACTGTAATGTTAACAACCCAGCATTAAGATGTGCATGTCAGCTGGGTTGTTAACATTACAGTCTGAAATAGTGCATCAAAATTCTCCATCCACTGTGTGCATAGAGGCAATGTCTGCAAATTTCTCCTGAAGAAATTTAATTCTCCAGTAGTTTCTAGTAAAACGGCTGGGCAATTTTTCTAGTAAAACAGCTGGTCTCTCAAGCAACTTGTGATGTGATAACTTGCAGTATTGTTCAGGTGCAGCTGTCTCTGCATTCAGAGTTAAATTCTTATTTTCAGGAAAAGTGGCTCAATGGATAAGACTGAGTCCATTAACCTTGTATTGTATCATTTTTACTCTCCATTGCACCTTTTTTCATGACAGTGTATCTATATGGCTATAAGAGAAATTATCTCAGCAATTATTTATTTTACTTTAAAATATTTTTTTTAAAAAACTATTGTTCCATGTTAGTTTACATACATTTATCTACATAGAGTTGCTTAAAATATGTCTCTTCGATGCATTCTACTATAATTTGGGGGCAAAGCCCACATCTTATTTTAAGTCACCAGCTGCTTTCTAAATGTTAGCCATAAAATGGCATATTGGTATTGCCGCTAGACCCTGAAAAAGGTGGTACATGAGTAATATTTATAGAAATGGAACAGAATATTTTATATAAAATGGAAAAATGTTCCTCTAGAATCAGAAATTCGATTAGCTATTCAGTGCCAACTCTGCATGCAACTAAATATTTCAGCATTCAATAATAATAGAGAATGCACTGCAGCTTAGACATTTTTACAAACATAACAGAATATAAACTATTAAATGCAATTTCTTCTTGCCTATAAGGCATAAAACAAAGAACTTTACAGTAAAGCAAATGTACTTAAACGTTCTTAATTATTGCACACAAAATTCCCAAGATAGAGAATGAAATACTATCTGTAAATTATGGAGAAATTGCCCATACATAATAATTTTCCTGTTTGGTATGCATGGAATGGACCTGAGTACTATCTATAGCAAGCTGAAATAATTTTTGTTTTAATGAGACAAAATAAACAATGTTTCAATGTTTTTCCTGCCTTAAGTAAAAATATTATAATGTGTGTATAATTTTTTTATGGTTGAACGACTGTAATTTGTCCTCATCCAATTGCTCAAAGTGGGAGAAACTATTCTCATTTTGCAGCGTTATAGGGTTTTAAACAGGTAAAAGGGAGTTTTAAGCCTTTGCAAAGCTGAAGATAACAATGTTACCATCGAAGTACCCCATAGTTCATTCCCTTTTAAGGTCTTCGAATTAAAAAATGTCTGCAGTACATGGGTTTATGGGTTGTGCTCAGATATAGGTGACATTGTCTATGGAGATTCTCATCATCCAGGTCATGGTTGTCCCAAAGGTGCTTTTTCAAGAGGCAACTGGAGTTTCTTGTTTTTCTTTGAAGACGTTTTGCTTCTCATCCAAGAAACTTCTTCACCTCTGAATTGATGGTGATCTTAGATGAAAAGCGAAACGTCTTCAAAAAAAAAAAAAAAAACCTCCAGTTGCCTCTTGAAAAAGCACCTTTGAGATATAGGCGGGACTATTTCATATATGAGTGTACGTGGTACCTTTTATGTTTTCTGTTTTTTAAAGAAAAAAAATCCCTAAGATTTTAATCTTGTAAACATATTTTAGTGCTTATGACTACAGTTAACATGTCAAGAAACTGAACTGCCAACTTTTGCTGACTGCACCCATGAAATTCAAAGACAACAGGAAAGGACAGTTGGAAATCCCTGGCCATTGTTTTCTGCACCCAAGCTTGCCAATAGTTGCATTGTTGTCACTCAGAACACATCTTCTGTAACAATGAATGAAGAATTCTAAGGACTTTCTCCAGTCACATCATTTCTCTTCATTGAGCTGATCTCCACTTCTATCCACCTCCAGGAGTCTTTCTTTATCTGGACGAGCTGTTGCGTTTTGACATCTCAAAACTTACCTCACTGGAAGTGTTATTCTGGGCAAGCCCCAGTGTAACAAGCAGGTTGGAATTTATGTAATCTTCTATCAGGCCTTACAAGATCTACATTCGTTTAAAAAAAAAAAAAAAAAGACTGTATTCAAAATTGTTCAGTTGCAAGGGATTGTCACTTTTTTTCCCCAAAAAATTTGTAATTTAATTAAATGGTCATCCTTAGGAATTTGCCCACAAAAAAATAGGGACAATAGACTTAAAGATTCACATGCATGTTGAAAATCTATTTATATACTACTATTAAAACTCTCATTGTGTTTATATATATCTGTTTGAACCCTCAAATTACCTAATGGTGCATTGTACCACAACAATTTTTGAGACAAGATACCTAAAATCAGTGGTAGAATTCAATTTTTTTTACTATCGGTTCTGTGGGCGTGGCTTGGTGGGCATGGTGTTACTTGGTGGGCATGGTGTGGCTTAGTGGGTGTGACTTGGTGGGCATGGTAGGGGAAGGATACTGCAAAATCTTCATTCCCATTCCACTCCTGGAGGAAGTATATTGCAAAATCTCCATTCCCACCCCACTCTGGGGCCAGCCAGAGGTGTTATTTGCCAGTTTTCCAAACTACTCAAAATTTCCGCTACTGGTTCTCCAGAACCTGTCAGAACCTGCTGAATTTCACCCCTGCCTAAACTCTGCTATGTTAAACAATACTTGAAAAATCCAGGACCCTCCTATGAAACTGAAATGTCCACAACGTTTTATTCACAACTTTGTGGCTGTTGCAACTACTCCATGGTCAAGTAATCATGTTTAGTGACCCTTTTGAAGTTACAATGGCACTGAAAAAAACCTATGACATTTTTCACACTTATGAACATTGAGGCATCCCCATCATCACATGAGCAATATTTGGACCCTTAGCAACTGGCATGTTTATGATGCTTGCAGTGTCCCGAGGGCAGGGATAGGTTCTACTTACCTTTACTACCGATTCGCAACGGGGCCACGCACGCACTTCTGCGCATGCACAGAAGCGTCCTGATGACATCAGGGTTGGTGGGCGGAGCCTCCGACCGGTTTCACTACCAGTTCTATAGGGACAACCCACCACTGCCCGAGGGTCATCTGATCCCCTTTTCTGACTTTCTTGCAAGCAAAGCCAAAATGGAAGCCAGATTCACTTAACTCTGTTACTAACTTAACTGCAATTATTACAACTATGGCAAGAAGGGTCATATAATGGGGCAAAACTCACTTAACTGTCTTGCTTAGCAATGGAAAATTTGGGCTCAATTGTGGTTGTAAGTTGAGGACTGCCTGAAGTATGGTAGCAACTGCCAGGCAGAAATCAAATTAAGATTATAGAAACCCATAAATTGATTTGCCAAAAGCCTCTCTTATACAAATAGAAAAAACAGATATCATTACCAAGCAGGAATTGAGGATACTGCTAGTTAATTTGTTTTTCTTTGAGACTAAGATAAATCAAATTGCATATTTGATTTCTCATTTACCATTACAACAACACCATGACTTTTGGCCAATGCAACCCATCAGACTGATGCAACCCATCAGACTGAAAAATTAGCTAGGCCAGACTAAGTAAAGTCACTGGGCAGTCCAAAATGTTTACCACTTGAAATAGACAAGAAAATACTCTTATCTTCCTCCCCAGTTCTGCTGCATAAAAGCAGTTTAGTTATTTTAATTCTTGGGGGGAGGGGGGAGACAAATATCACAAGAGTCCACAAACAGCCATCGCTCTCACAGTAATAATATAGTAACAATAAACCAAGTACCTGTTACTCTCTCAGGAAATCTAAAAACGTGTTGTTACAACACTCTCCCTAAAGAGAGGATAGAATCAACACATATGTCAATCTCAGAATTGATCTGGGCAAGGAAGAGGGCCTTCTTATGACCTAAACCAGGGGTCTCCAACTTTGGCAACTTTAAGCCCGGAGGTCTTCAACTCCCAGAATTCCCTAGCCAGCTTTGCTTTGCTGGCTGGGGAATTCTGGGAGTTGAAGTCTGCCAGGCTTAAAGTTGCCAAGGTTGGAGACCCATGATCTAAACCATCCACCTAAAACTACAAAGGGAAAGGAGTCTTAACCTGCAAAGGGGGTGGAGTCTGTTTTGCACATCCTTTTTGGTTTTTTTAATACCTTAATGAAGAATTCTTATTTTATGGGGTACTGAATTGGCAGGCAGCAAAATTCTACTCTTACAGTCTGCCAGCCAGGCCCTCATGCCAGATGACAAACTGCCAGCTCAGACATTTGAAACAAATGTTAGAAGAATCTTCTTGAGAGAGCTGTTTCCTTGAGCATGTAGCAAAAGAAATTCCCATACCCCAGCCGTCTCCTTTCAGGTGGAAGAGTTTTTGTTCTTGTGAAAGCAGACATCAGACCACATGGTGAAAAGGAACAAAAAGGTATGTGCCAAGGGAGGGATTGGGGAGCAGAAATAGAAAGCTAAGATCTCCATCCAAAAGCTTTTTAAAAATGGAATTTCCAGCTAACAATCAAAGAGGAAATTTGGTTCAAGGCCAGCCTTTTCTCTAGAGAAGAAGGGAAAAGAAAAGAAAACTAAGTACTGTGTTAGACTTCAAACTCTGAAGTGTTATTTTTGTTACTCTTTCTTATTTGTGGTACTGATGCTCTACATTGCTCTGTAAGCTGTGTGCTTTTGTAGCTCATGTAACAACAAAATTTTAAATTAAGGTTGGACCAACATCATATTGTGTCTGCCCAGAATATACATACTGTACATACATACATACATACATACATACATAAAGGTAAAGGTTCCCCTCGCACATATGTGCTAGTCGTTCCTGACTCTAGAGGCCGGTGCTCATCTCCGTTTCAAAGCCAAAGAGCCATCGCTGTTCAAAGACGTCTCCGTGGTCATGTGGCCGGCATGACTAAACGCCAAAAGGCACACGGAACACTGTTACCTTCCCACCAAAGGTGGTCCCTATTTTTCTACTTGCATTTTTTACATGCTTTCGAACTGCTAGGTTGGCAGAAGCTGAGACAAGTAATGGGAGCTCACCCCATTATGCAGAACTAGGATTCGAACCACTGAACTGCCGACCTTTCAATCAACAAGCTCAGCATCTTAGCTACTGAGCCACCACATCCCTTTTACATACATACATGCAATTTATGATTTTACAGTATTGCCTTTACCACTGAATGTTTTGTACATTAAGTACTGAAAGTTGAAAAGGGATTTTTTACGTTGTCTCTCTGTCTTCCTCTCTCTTTCTCTCTGTCTGTTTTTTTTTAAATACATTTTGAATCTATTTATCTCTGGTGAAATTAAAAGGAGGAACATCTGATCTCCCTAGTTACAGACTTCAGTTCACAAGGTCAAGAGGTGGTTACACAGTTTATTTCAGTTATTCTCATTTTTCTCGATTTAAATTGCCCAAAAATGACCTAGGACACTGTAACCCTACTTTTCTCACATGCTGGAGTTAGAAGCGGGACACTGGGAGGGGTGGGTAATCTTGCATTGTCTGAGAGTTCAAAAATGGTGGCAATCTTGCAATACCTCTCAAAGTATGTTTTAAATTGGACCTCTCAAAGTATGTTTTAAAAGGCATGTACATTATACTTAGCAAACAATTCATTTAATATTGGCATTGTAAACAATTTGACAGTTATCTCGCAGTGTTGGTGGTCAGGTGGATTTTTGTCTTTTATTGGTAACAGTGAAAAAGGGAAAGAAAATTTGCTATTAAACTATGGAATGGCTTGAAAAAAATCCCAGTTTTAAACTGCAATGGGAATATGAGGGGACTGCAGTCTCGCATTGACAAATGGCAGTCAATTACAGTACTTCAAATTGTTTTATCCAAATATACAATAAAGATCCTTCTTTAGTCCTGCTGCATTGTGAGTCTGGGAAGCTTCTGCCAAATTTAAACCAGGTTGCCTGGCAAGGGATACCAAGAAGGAGAATTTATGGATCTAGATCATAGAGCCCGTGCCTGGCAGCATCATTAATTTTGAGCTAAAGGGAGTTTGAATGGAAAGAACTGAATTAAACGGAGGTGAGGAAATGCTTTTGACTAGAAAAGCCAAAGCCATCCATTAGCAGAAACGATAGATCAAAAGATATAATCAAGTATCTCTTAGAGAACTTACCCCCTGGCTCATTGTTAGAAAGCTTTCTAAAGTAAATCCATTTTAAAAAAAACACAGAAAATGTGGATGCTCCCCTGTATTTTTTCCTAAAAGAACTAAGCTTTAAAGACTCAGGCAAGAATCAATGACTGCATGGTATACTGCATGGTATAAGCGCTCGTCTACAAAGCAATAGCACCATTGTGGTGAGGAACTAGCTATATTGTGTTATGTAATATTTTTCTTCTTCAAGTCTCTATAAAGAGCAATGCACTGCAGGAGCAGTGTTGTTAATGTCTGACAATAAAAATACTACCAGAAAAGGTAGGTCTAATCTTTCTTACAAAACAATGCAGAAAATCTATATAAAGTGGGTATTTTTGTTTCTTTGGGATATTTCTTTTTATTGACCATTTATTTGCATTGATATTAAATATTAATATTGAATACATAGCAAAAAGGTGAAGCAAAACTTGTGGTTACTGTAATCCATCGAGTTACTGACATCCAACCTAAAAAATTTCTCAATGACTTATCGCTCTATATAGCATTTTTATCTTCCGTTCATATGAAAAGCATGGGTTTTGTATACTAGTTTGAGTAATACAATGTAAAATCAAGTCAGATGCTCTCGCTTGAACAATAGCAAAACTTGGAAACTGGAATACAATCCATAGAATCACAAGACTAGACATGGCTGAAGATCACAAAGAATGCATCATGAAAGGTCTGGCAGCTATCATAGTCTCATAGAACAAAGAATTGATAGAACGTATCATAAAGATCATTTAGCTAATCCTTGCCCACTTCAGGAACCCACCACTATAGCATCCCTGATTGAGAGTCATCCAGATGGTTGACAATATTCCTAGCATCCTTTGTTTATTCCATTTGTTTATTCAAACCATCCACAGTTGCTACCATAACAAAATTTTCTAATGTTTTCTAACCTATTTTTTAAATTCTCTCTTCTGCAACAAATCTGAATAATTCTGCACTATTTTCTATTATATGATAGCTTCTTCAGATACTTGAAGACAGCAATCATATTTTTTTACAAGTTTCTTTTCTCAAAATTATATATGTCCCAAATCTTAATATTTCCCTTCTGTACACATTCGAAGTTGTCAATGTCTTTCATAAATGTGGTGGCTGGAACTGAATGCAGCATTCTAAATATGGTCTGACCAATGGAGAATATGTAAGAATAGGTCTTCTTCGTTTAAAGCATTAAATTAAATTTGCTTTTTTGCAGCTGCATCACTCTGTTGACTCATGAGCGAAAGAAACCTAGTTGAGGTTTTTTTTTTTAATTTGGTTTTTTGCATGAACTACATTTAGAAGAGTTTCCTTCCCTCCCACATCCTATTCATATATGTGTTTTTTACCTAACCAAATATATTTGTCCCTACTGCATTTCATCTTCCTGAATTCAGCTCATTATTATAGTTTTCCTCCTATCTGCCATCTAAGTTGTTTATAAATATGTTGAAAAGCACAGGACCTATAAGGTAACCCTGCAGACATCAAGAAATATTTCTCTCCAGCTAGGCACAGAATCAGTGATGTACACTCAATGGGTACAATAATTCAACTAAACCTGTATCTATTTAATAATACCACAATCCAGTCCACATTTTGTCAACTTCTTTTCTAAGTCTTCAGGAAAAATCAAATATACCAGTTGTGTCAAACTCGATTTCATTGAGAGCCACATCAGGCTTGTGTTTGACCTCAGAGGTCTGTGGGGGCATGGCCAGATCAACATCACTCGTGTCGGGGGCACCTGTGGTTGCCCTAGTGCTCTGCCAGCAAAAACGGGCTCCTGAGCTCCGTTTTCATCTGCGATGGCCTCCTGCAACCCTCTTCCAGCATAAATGGAGCTCCATTTTCTCTGGCTGAGGTACCACGGGTCGGTCCTTCGCTGTTTGCAGGGTGGCCCCACAGGCCAGATATAAGCATCCCACGAGCCAGATTCAGCCCGCGGGCCTTGAGTTTGACACCTCTGAAATACACTATATCCAACACTTTCTAACATCAAAATCAAATGTTATCAAATGTGCAGCACATTTTCATGGTAATCTAAACTGGTCATGTCTTTTTTTTTTTCAAAAAACAAAATCTGGTTTTGCATCATGTATTTTTAATAAAATGATGCTTCTGCCTTCCAAGCACAGCCTTCTTTTATGAATGCTTATAAATCATCTGTATAATAATTTCTTCCAGTGTTTTGCAGTAATCCAAGTTTTTTTTTTCTCTTTTCCTTTTGAAAAATAACATTTGCCCTTCTCCAATCCTCTCTGGCACTAAGCCTGCTCTCCATGATTTCTCAAAAAACACAGAAGGATCTCTAGGGTAACGGTAGTATTAGGAACCAGGGAAGTTCACAAGTCGCATTCTATTTTTTCAACAAGAAAACTATTGTTTCAAAATGCCTGTAGCCATTTATGTCTCTAAGTTGGCTGGAACAGCTAGGCGTGTGCTAAGAACGATTAAACAGAAAGTAGGTTAGTTTGAACTAAACATGGATTATACCAACTTTTTCTCACCATATTCATAATATGGCTCCAAAGCTTGCCTATATGATTAGTCTAATTTCATACATACCACTTCATTGTTATGGTCAGTTTCACAGGGGGACAAGAATATTAATATTTAATTATATTCTTCAAGAACTGAAAGGCTCATTGTTTCCAAGCTCTCCTCATTTAAAGATGAAAGATAATGAAGGCAGTTGCTGAGATTGACAAGCTACCCCTTCATCTCCATATCTCATTTTTTTTTACTTTTTAAATAAAAATAGGTCGCTTGTTCACAATTTCAAAACTCCACTATAAGTAGACTGAAAACAAACATAAAAGATGCATAACTCCCAATGCATAGTTACATCCTCCATAGTTCTACGTAAAATTCCATTAATAAGGCATGAGAATTTTGCAATAAAAGCCTTGTCTGAAAGCAACCTTGCAGCCCTCAACATAAATTTATTCTGAGTCTTTTTGTAGATTTAGACTACAAGCCTGCAAGCAGAGACAGTCTTACAACTGATTTCTGTAAACTACACTACTTCTGGGGTTACAAAACAGGGTAAAATATTTAAAACAAACTTAATTTTAATTTGTGATTCATAAAGAATATATTATTTGATTACATGCTTGGCACTATCCCACAATAGATTTGCATAGATTTTTTTTAAAAAAGTTATACAAAAAACTTTAGCTTCTGACAAAGTGATTAAAAATCCCATATAGTATTAATCTTAAAATTTTTAGTTGTGCTTCTCTGTAGTGGAAGAATAGTGTAGAGTAGAGTAGAGTAGAGTAGAGTAGAGTAGAGTAGAGTAGAATAGAATAGAATAGAATAGAATAGAATAGAATAGAATAGAATAGAATAGAATAGAATAGAATAGAATAGAATAGGTTGGAAGGGACCTTAGAGGTCTTCTAGTTCAACCCCCTGCTTAGGCAGGATACCCTACACCACTTCAGACAAATGGTTGTCCAATCTCTTCTTAAAAACTTCCAGTGTTGGAGCATTTACAACTTCTGGAGGCAAGTTGTTCCACTGGTTAATTGTTCTAACTGTCAAGAAATTTATTTAGTTCCAAATTGCTTCTCTTCTTGATTAGTTTCCACCCATTGCTTCTTGTCCTGCCCTCAGATGCTTTGGAGAATAGCTTGACTCCCTCTTCTTTCTGGCAACCCCTGAGATATTGGAACACTGCTATCATGTCTCCCCAAGTCCTTCTTTTCATCAGACTAGACATACCCAGTTCCAGCAACCGTTCTTTATATGTTTTAGCCTCCAATCCCCTAATCATTTTTGTTGCTCTTCTCTGCACTCTTTCTAGAGTCTCAACATCTTTTTTACATCATGGCGACCAAAACTGGATGCAGTATTTCAAGTGTGGCCTTACCAAGGCATTATAAAGTGGTATTAACACTAACTCAATGGCAGTACAAATGCTCCACTCTTAGTATATTTAGTCAGAATTGAGAAGCATGCTTATCTTTAGGCCAGTTTTTACCTTTTAACAAATATTTAGTGATATATACTGTGTGTGTGTGTGTGTGTGCAATTCTGAGGGATAAATAGATGATAAATAAATAGACAAACATATTGAAGAAGCTCCACATTCCTTCCTGAAGCAAAAAATAGCGTCCATTTTAATTATTGTTAGTTGCTGCAACTATGAGATGGGTGGTTTATAAATTTAATAAATTAATAGGGTTCTTCCAGTTTTATCTCCAAAGTTAGCTGGGCAATGATGACTGTCATCCAATTATTTCCTAAAGCCGAGTGCAGACTTGAACCAAGGTCTCTCTGGACCTATCCAGCACCATAATGACTTATCTGCCAAGAATTCTCATATGTTACCAAATACACAAAAAGTTGACTTAATCAACAGAAGCTCATATTTTATTTGAAAGATGAAAGTCTCAGCTACCATCAAAACAATGGTAGTTATGGTTTCATAGATATAGCCCCATATAAATCCCATATGCTCCATTAGTTCTGTGGAAAAGTCTCCACATTCAAAGAAAAAGCTTCTTCAGGTTAGACCAGAAAAATCTTTATCTAAAACCTTGAGAAAATTCTGAATGACAGGCATGTTTCACACATCATGGTACATTTAGTTTATCAGACTGTAAATTTTAAAGTGTGGTTCACAGTTTACTGGGATATGTAAACAAAGCCAGTTGTGGCTTATGGAAGGAAACAGTTAAGCAAAACATGTCTTAACAAAATGTTTTAATCCATTGTAAACAATTATACTGATTCAGTTGGAATGCTATCGGACTTGGAATAAAGTAGATTCTTCCAAAGGAAACACAGAATGGGATTTTCTTTTTCCCTGTGGCAATTTGAGCAAAGTTCATTGCAAATAGCCTGAACAATGGATAGATCTTATATTTTTGTTGATGCCATTCTATTTTTATCTCTCTATTTAAAGACAGAAATATGTATGCTAAGTGTCAGGTTCTTGTTTTGTTTTTTGTCTGACAGCCAGAAACAGAAGCTGATTGACAGATTGTTTTTTAAAAAACACAACCACATTTTTGTATAAAAGCCAGCCTTTTCATTGTTTGGAAGCTCAAGATAAAGTCTATGCATAGTAAAATATTTAGAAAGATATATTACTTGTAAAGAACTCAATGTAAAATAATTCTATGGCTATGGAAAGAATGGTTCATACCCTATTTTCCTCAATAGACACAAGCTTTCCTCCAAATTATCAGAGACAAGCAGTAAAGCTATCGACTTCCTTCTGCGTAGATTGCAGAAGATTGCAGCAGATTGCAGTATCAGCTTAATGTCTAAGGCCCCGAATAGATATTATGGGGACATGTCCTAGTGTTCAGCATACATATTCCAGTTAATGAATAATTTAAAAACATTTGGTGGGGGAGTCATTTCCATGTACACATGGTTACAAGAGATTTCATGCCTTTCTTCTTTAATCTTTCCTCACTTTTACCAGTCCAACCCAACATACCTTTTTAAAAAAAACAACAACTGGTTAGATTTCCACAGCGTACTCAATAAGTAACCCCACTTCTTGCTCCTGCACCTTCTCACGCATAGTAAACTTCCATACAAAAATCAATTGTTTTATGGTTACCGTATTTTCCGGCGTATAAGACGACTGGGTGTATAAGACGACCCCCAACTTTTCCTGTTAAAATATAGGGTTTGGGCTATACTTGCCATATAAGACTGCCCCTCTTCCAATGCACACCAAATAAAAATTTAAAAACATCAACTGGCTCACCTACAATGTAAAAGCAGCTGTGCTAGACCCAAAATGGCCCCTGTAACAAGCAGGAACCTCACACAGCCACAAAAAGCCCCCCAAAAAAACTTTCACACTCTAAACACACACAACACAACACAACTGGCTCACCCACAATGTAAAAGCAGCTGTGCTAGACCCAAAATGGCCCCTGCAACAAGCAGGAACCTCACACAGCCACAAAAAGTCCAAAAAACCAACTTTCACACTTTACACACACAAAATTCCACATACAGCTTTGTGAGATTTTGTGTGTTTGTGTAGTTGGAGTGAAACACTACAGAAACACACTAAATCTCAGAAAGCTGCACAAATATTGTTTTATTTTATTTTATTTTTATTTTTATATGAAAGCTAAATTTAAAACTTCCTAAACTTTAAATGGCTAGGTCTAAAAAAGAACAACTAAAAAAACCCCAATTGACTATTTTTTTTAAAGCTCCCAAAGGGGAAAAAAACTTACCCAATAGAACAGGGGTCTCCAACCTTGGCAACTTTAAGACTTGTAGACTTCAACTCCCAGAATTCCTCAGCCAGCTTTGTTTTGCTGGCTGAAGAATTCTGGGAGTTGAAGTCCACAACTAACTCCTTGCTTGATTGCAGGCAGGGAGTTGCTTGCTTGCCTGAATAGATTCAGGCAAGCAAAGCAAGGCAAGCGTTGCGACTAGCAGCTGAGGTAAGCAAGCTGGAGGGGGAAAACTTTTTCCCTTTTACATGGCTCTGGCCATCCCAGCTGAGTTGCAGGGATCTCAGCTGGGATCGTCAGAGCTGGGATCCTCAGAGTAAAAGGGAAAAAACTTTTTTCCTTTTACGTGGTTTCTGGCGATCCCAGCTGAGTTGCAGGGAACTCAGCTGGGATCGTCAGAGCTGGGATCGCCAGAGTAAAAGGGAAAAAACTTTTTTCCTTTTACGTGGTTTCTGGCAATCCCAGCTGAGTTGCAGGGAACTCAGCTGGGATCGTCAGAGCTGGGATCCTCAGAGTAAAAGGGAAAAAACTTTTTTCCTTTTATGTGGTTTCTGGCGATCCCAGCTGAGTTGCAGGGAACTCAGCTGGGATCGCCAGAGCTGGGATCGCCAGAGCCATTTAAGGCTCGTCAGAGCCTTTCGGGCTGGTCTGCCTGGTTACGGGAGAACTACACCCGGCGTATAAGACGACCCCCGACTTTTGAGAAGATTTTCATGTGTTTAAAAGTCGTCTTATACGCCGGAAAATACGGTAGTTACCTTTTATTTAATAGCTGCCCTGCCTGTCAAGTGAACATCTGGCATCCACATAAGGAGTCTTAATAGTACAAAGTAATTTGTTTACTAATCTTCAGCAAGAAGTTCATCTGCCAGTAAAGAATATAATTAAAACCTTTTCATTGCCTTTTACAAAGTGCAGATGCTCAGGAACTTTCACTGGAAAGAGTGGCCACAAACCAGTAAGCAGAAGTGTCCCAAAATCAACAATGCTTATTCTTGAATTGCCTTCTCAATTGGCATTTGAAACCACCCAAATGCTACGGCTTCTCAACTCAGTAGTAGGTAAAAGGAATGACATTTTGTAATTTGTCAGAACATAACGCATAATCTGTTCACAAGGCAATGGAAATAGCTTTTATATCAACTTGTGGCATAGTCATAATGAATCCTTATAACCAGCTCTGATGATATATATCCACCCTAATAGGTTACAGTTACATACTGTAATAATATGTGAAAGTAATATTACCATATTAATATTTGGAGGAACCATCTTTGGCCTTATAGGATAATATCAAGTTCTTCAAGAGTGGCAAACTCAGGAAACAAGGACCACTTGAACAGTAGTGGTTTTCACTTACCTTCGCTACCGGTTCGGAACTCTGAGTGTGCGCCCCTTCTGCGCATGCACAGAAACTTCTGTGCATGCACAGAGCGTCCGTGATGACATCCGGGCGGGTGGGCGGAACCTCCCACTGCCGCCATGGTTCTCCCAAACCAGGACAAACTGGTAGAAACCCACCACTGCACTTGGATTACTGGAAAGATCTTATTGTTAATAAGATAATATACCAGAATACTGAAAACCTACTGAAGGCATTCTCCTGTATACTGTCTTATCTACTAAAATTTGGGTGAAGTTATTGTCTTTCTAATTTTTCCCCTCTCTTCTGGACTCAAGAATCTCTTCTACAATGGGTCTCTTTCCAGGTTTACGACAATTCGCCACAGCCAACTCACCACAGCCAACTCGCCATGGCAACTTGCCACAGCCAATTCACCATGGGACAACTCACCATGGCCAATTCACCTCAAGACAACTCATCACAGGACAAGAGTTACACTAATATCAAAGAAATGGTGGAATACAAACATTAAAGAAAGGATGCAAAAGGAGGGACATAATGAAATGTGACTGACAAAAAAATTAAATAATTTTAAAATAATTTTAAATAATTAAATTGAATTGTTGAATTGTTGAATTGTCCTGTGGCAAATTGTCCCCTGGTGAGTTGGCCAAGGCAAATTGGCCACAGCAAGTTGGCCATGGTGAATTGGCCGTGGTGAGTTGGTCAGGGCAAGTTGTCCCATTCCACTATTTCCTCCGTTAACTATTTTGCTGTCCCTCTGTATTCTCATGGACTGTCAGGCATTCCATCATAAATACGGGACAGGGAGACTCTTTAGCTGAGATGGGTAATCTATCAGTAATCTATCAGTAATCTATTATTGAATTCTAACTTCCAGCAACCCAAGTTCCTCATCAATTATGACATATGTGCAAAGTTCAACATCAGCTAGAGGGCCACATACTCGAACATACTGTTGGAATTAGGATGTGATGTTACCCTAACATGGGTGATGGAGTTAACAATCCAGCTGAAAGACATTACAGAAGATATTATATGGATTACAAGCTTAAAGTCTTCTTTAAGAGGATTTTATTTACATAAGGGAATATTTTTTAATGGTGTGGGCAGAATAATAAAGATATTAAGAATTATTAAGTATGGTAGTCTTGTAGGAAAGTGGGTGGAGACAGGTTAGCTTATTGATTGTTTAGTTTAAGAAAAGGGATATTATGTTTAGATATGAATATATGTAAAAGATTTGAGTTAAGAGATATATCGATGGGGGTGGAGGAAATGGGTAGACTATGAATTGAATAAATGTTAAATTAGGATTTATTATATAGTCTTATAGTGGAAGGTTGCTTTGAAATGTTATATTAATATACATAAAAGATTTGATTTAAGAGATATATGTATGGGGGGGCAGAAAAAGGGTAGATTATGAGCAGAAATTGCTAAACTGGGAGATATAATAATATTATTATGCTAAATTAGGAATTATTATATAATGTTATAGTAGAATGTTATTTTGAAATGTATAGTATAAGGGGGATATAATAATATTATTAGAAAGAAAGGGTCAGCATATGGGGGATGGAGTAAGGGGATGGTAAAGTATTATACAATCTGTTATGAATTTTATTTTGAAGAAGCCACAGGGGGAGGGGAGGGGGAGGGGGGTTAGGGAGGGGGGGGGAAAGGGGGGGGGAATTTGTATTTGAAAAACTTTTTCAATAAAAAATAAATAATTGGCGTTCTTTGTAATGAATTAATGAGCCTTGGTGGCACAGCAGACTAAACCACTGTTAAGTAACAACAGCTGCCTGAAATTACTGCAAATTCAAATCTCACCAGGCTCAAGGCTGACTCAGCCTTCCATCCTTTCGAGGTAGGTAAAATGAGGACCCGGTTTGTGGAGGCAATAAGCTGACTTTGCATAAAAAAGAACACTGCTTGGGGGGGGGGAGGCGAAAGCCCTACTAAGCAGGTATATACAAAAGTATGAAGGCTATTGCTTAACGCATTGTAAGCCGCCCTGAGTCTCCGGAAAAGGGCGGCATATAAAATTGAACCAATAAAATTAATTAATTAATTAATTAATGATTGTCCTTTGGATAAAGCTATAGAATACTTTCAAATATTATTAGTACAATTTGCGATTGATGGCCATATGTTGGTTGCTAATGGATTCTGCTAAACAGTCCATTCTGAAGGAACTAAATAAAACTTGTTTTTCTGAAGAAGAATAAATATTCTTATTTCATGTTTAGCATTAATCTGGTAATAGAAAATATAGGAATTTTTTTAAAAAATCAGAGATATTTCTTAATTATTTTTTCTTCTCCTAATTTGATGTCATCTAAATACAGTAAACAAAAACCAGTTTTGATCCTAAAACAATGGTGATATTGGAATTTTAGAAATATGAAGTTCAACATCTTTTTGAGAGTAGTACGTATGAATATTCTCATGGATATGCATTTTTATGTCTGAAAATATAGAATAATGCAGACAACAGAACAGACGATCAAAGTTGGATACTATAAAAAGACAAATTTTGTAATAAAATTGCATGCTCCAACCTCTATATAGTTACTATCCTTCATTGAAATGTTGTCAGTCCAATAAATCCAGAATTACAGTTCAAAGAGTAGCACTTTAGCTTCAATGCAAGATACATGTTCAAGAGAAAGCATATATAATTCCTTGCCATTTATTTTTGACATGGAGCTCATCAAATCTAATTTAGGTGCAATACAGCAAAATGAAAATTCTCCCTCCTGCAACAAATTATTATACATCAAAGAAATGAATTCTGCCTCTAAAATGATGCTAAAAGTTATAAACTTGAAAATAATAATAAAAAAATCCATGTCTGAAATTACTAAAAACTTCTGAAGAAATAAGTTATTGCTCATCACTCCTTTCAAATTACTCAAACATCATACAGAACAGTACTGAAAAATAAAGAATGGAAACAAGAGTGCATGCATACTGAGGCTAAGGCACAAGTTTTTTTTTAAAATGGGAAAAATTTTCTGCTGAAAAATGAATTAGCCTACTGTAGGAAGTTAGCACCCACACCTCTCCTAGAAAAATGAAATATTTTAGGAAATATTAAAAGGGCAGAATATTTTCCCAAAAAGGGAGGCAGAAATTCAGGCAATGGGTCATTTGTCAATGGGCCATTAAGGCCTGAGCCAGTCCAGTCTACATAACAGATAGGATTAGCCCTCTACCCATCTACCAAACTTACCACATGGCACCTGGGAAGATTACATCATCCAGCAAGACTCAACCAAGCCTGGGAGACATACAGCCTACAAAGTTAGCTAAGACCCCCGCCCCCGGGAGTCTGACCACCAATCAGAGTGCATTTCCTACACAGGAAAAGGAAGCTCTAGGGTGGGGCTCAGAGAGGGCATAAAACCAAGACACTCTCAGCATCTCTGCCCTTTTCTGCTCAGGAACTCAGGAGCTCAGTCATGTGATCCTGTTCATCAATAAACACTCTTTCCCAGCAATTTCTATGAATCCAGTATCCTTTTCCCTAGTTGGAACTGAACCCAGAAAGATATTTCTTCCAACACTACATTTCTTCTTAAACTTCTTCCACTAGGTCATTGCATCCAAGTACAAATAGCAGCATATTTGCAGCCAGAACCATCCCAGTTGACATGTGAAATAAATATTCAGGAAATAGATAAAGATACTAGTAATTTTCCAATATGAAACCCTAAACTTTTGTTTTTATTTAAGCTTCTATAGGATGGATCTACTGTACTCTCATTCCTAATTTTGCAGCATAATATAACAATTTTGGAAGGAATAGCCCTACTGGACTATTGTCCAGTTGTTGTCATCAACAACAACAACAAAGAATCTGGTATCATGTTAAAAACTAACATTTTTTAAATGAAATAAACTTCCATGGAATACAGCCACTTCATCAGTTCCACAGGATATATCCAAAGGGAATATTATATATTCATTCTTGGCTTTGGGAGAAGAAAAAAGAGGAAACAGAGAGGAGACTTGAAAAGACATATTCAAGGGGAAGTGAAATGTAGAATATGAAAATTGCCTGTAGATTATGTCATATTATATAAGAAATTCATACAATTTTATTTCTTCTTCTTTGCTTCATGCTGTCCAATCTTATCTGCCACTCAGCCTGAATTCTCTACAGGATCGCTGCAATCATGTACTGCAGACAATCCTCTTATCTCTCCCCCTAACTTCTTCTATAAAGGCATCTTTGTATGTTTGTCAGATAACTATTTGCTTTTAATACAGTTGGATAGACACCAGCATCTTTAACATACAGGTTTATTTAAACACCGAAGAAAAAGTTCATACATCTATTGCATTTTGTAAAAGACATTTGTAGCATGCAGCAATGAATTTAAATAGAGTATTTCTGGAGATAAAATGAATATGAAGACTTTCTCATCTGCATTTGAATATGCAACATATTCATTCAGTCCAGACTTGCCTAATAAAAATACTGAATTCTGGAAATAAATCAAAGAACTCAAATACCAGTTTTAAACAGTTTTCAAACAAAACTAATATCCAAGAGAATTGCATTCCTATTCAAGTTTTAATTCTCTTAATATAGTTATGCTTTGTTTATATTATTTTTGATACTGCAAAATATCAACAAAAACTTTAAATGTCTGCTGTCTTTATAATTTAGTATGATTGTACCAGTGAACCACCTTATTCAGTATTCCTATTTTGTAGGATAATGATCCCCTATATTTGCTAAATATGTGTAGAGTTGTCCCAAGATATTTTACTGCTTGACATGAACAAAATGATGCTTGCTGTTCATATTTAAAAGCTACTGGCTTTTCATAGCTGAATATTGTTTGCACAATGATGATAAGAGATTACTTATTTATCTATGTAATATATAGACTTTCTATTTTCCAACAACTTTGGGCAAATTAAAATTAAAATTTTTTAAAATGTAAAAGAAAACAATGAACTCATGAAAGCCCCCCAAATCCAAATTTAATTTTAAGTAAAATTAAGAAAAAGAAAAAATGAAATCCTGAAAGCCCCCCAAATCCAAATTTAATTTTAATTTAATTAAAAAATTTAAAAAGTAAAAAAAAAAAATGAGATAATGAAAGACTCCCCCCTCAATCCAGATATAATCAAAAAGATGGGAGAGGGGAAGCCGACCATCAGGGACTTAATTTTCACCCTGCCCCAGAATTTGGGAAAATAGCCATGTCTTTAATAGCTTCTTGATCATGAACATATACAGTAAACCATCCATGATTGTACTGAAGCAAAACAATTTGGGTTGTGCAAAATAGACCCCCTCTCAAGCTTGCTATTTTGCCATCTCCTTCCAACATCTACAGAATACCTAACGCACGTGGCTTGTTTTGCATCATGATATGATTCAGTGGTGGGTTGCCCCCGGTTCGGACCAGTTCGCAAGAACCGGTAGTAAAACCAGCGAGAAACTTCGCCCACTGACCCAGACGTCATCATAGGTGATCTGCGGATGCGCGGATGCGGTCGCGATGCAAACTGGTAGTAAAGGTAAGTAGAACCCACCCCTGGTAGGATTGTATAATTAAATAGTAAACATTATGAATGTGCATTCAAGTTAAGTCCTGTCGAAAGCAGGTTGACATAAAAGAACATCTTTCTTCAAAGTATTAAAAGCTTCACATGATTGCTTCAAATAATGTCCTGGCTTTCTCCATGTGCATGATCATACATGTATAGATGAGGACAGCCTCTGAAACAGAAACATAAATCTTTCAACGTACACATCTGCTTTAATTTTTCAGATAGATGTGTTTTATCTAATATACAATACTTTATGCAGCATTTTTAAAAGATGTAGGTGCCTCGTATCAGGGATGAAATCCAGCAGGTTCTGACAGGTTCTGGAGCAGTTTGGAGAACCAGCAAATACCACCTCTGGCTGACTCCAGAGTGGGGTGGGAATAGAGATTTTGCAATATCCTTCTCCCAGGAGTGGGGAGGGAATGGGAATTTTGCAGTGTCCTTTCCCTGGAGTGGGGTGGGAATGGAGATTTTGCAGTATCCTTCCCCTGCTACGCCCACCAAGCTACGCCCACAGAACCGGTAATTAAAAAAATTGGATTTCACCACTGCCTAGTATTTATGCAGGTCTACTGTTTTAACATTTTGGGAAACTTCTACAGGAAGTATCACAACGTAGTGTCACAGAGTGAAAACATCTTAATTCATCAAATGTCCACTTTGCTGAATGCAGCTCCTGTAAATACCTGTTTCTTATGGTAGTGGTGAGGCCAGAAGAAAAATATCTCTACCTATTCTCAACCAACTGCCTTTATACCTTGCATATTTTTAAAGGATGAAATTTTAAATCAAATTTTTCATGGGATGTCATTCTGAATTTAATTTGCATTTTGATTAGGACAATTATGTTCTACTCAGTGGTGGGATTCAAAATATTTTACTACTGGTTCTGTGGGAGTGGCTTGGTGGGAGTGGCAGGGGAAGGATACTATAAAATCTCCATTCCTACCCCACTTCAGGGGAAGGTTACTGCAAAATCCCCATTTCCTCCCGATCACCTGGGACTCAGGAGGCAGAGAATTGATGGGGGCGGGGCCAGTCAGAGGTGGTATTTACCGGTTCTCCAAACTACTCAAAATTTAAACTCCAGTTCTCCAGAACTGGTCAGAACCTGCTGAATACCACCTCTGGTTCTACTGAACATTATGGATCTTATTCCTAAATATCTGTGTTTCCAAACAATTTATACATGATACAGTGATTCTGCCTCATTCATTAAATTTTATGGAAGAGGTACAGTATGTCCATAATTTATTCTCTGCACAGCTCCTATGTTCTTCATTTCCTTTGCATTTCCTTCATCACAAAAAAATCTATTAAAAAGGAAAATGTTAAAAAGGAAAAGGATGACTGTAACAGGAGCCATCAATCTAAGTCTCTAAAATAGATGTAGACACTTGAAAAGCATTACCCTTTTGCGGATAGAACTTTGCAAATTTGAACTGATTATTTGCATAATGTTCATAATAGTTGTAAAATATATTATGTGGCCACCAGAGGGCTTCATTTTGTTTTGTAGAAAAAGACTACTGCATTTAATCTTCCATTCTCTTTCTCTGCTTACTGTTTATTAACAGCTCTAGTAAAACAGTTTTCCATGCAACTACTTATGAGCAAAACCACTAGCCAAAATACACATGTTGTATTTTTTAATGAAGATAATTTCATTTTTTTAAAAATAGACAGCTACAAAGTTTGACAGTACAGCTGCGTTGAATTTACACCCAAGAATCTAGAAAAAGAATTATATGCTTTCATTTAGACTGGGATGCTTCTATCATTACTATCCTGATCATTTATTGGCAACTTGCAACAAAATATAATGCCAAAATTAAGCATGCTGTCTGGAGAATCCTGGAAGTTGAAGTTCATAAAAATTAAAGTCACTGTGATTGAGAAACACTGCACTAGAGCACAGTCACCACACAGAAAAACCTGCCTATTTTCCTAGAAATATAACTGTGAAGTCGTTGGTGTTCTCTGAGCTAGGTTATTTGCTTCTATTATCCAACTAGGTAACATCATCAGTTATCTAACACTGATGATGTTACCTAGTTGGGTAATGAAAAGTCTGCAACCAAACAACCAAGCTCAGAGAACAACTAGGACTATCCAGCTCTGAGTTATATATATATTCTCTTCTCTTGTTCAATCCAGAATTGAACAATAAATCAATAAACCCCTTTCTTCACAAGCAGGTTAATATGCTTGTTTCCCCCTTTCTTTGAATCAGAAGCAAAGACTATTGCTATAAAATTCGCTGCTGCCCTGGCTTACCAAGAAGTCAAAGTCCTATGAAATGATTTCCTCAACTTATGACCACAATTGAGCTCAAAATTGCCATTGCTAAGCAAGACAGTTGATAAGCGAGTTTTGCTCCATTTTACATCCTTTTTGCCTTTTCATTTTAAGTGAATCTTTGCAGTTGTTAAATTAGTAACACAGTTGTAAATTGAATCTGGGTTCCCCATTGACTTTGTTTGTCAAAAGGTGAATTATATGATCCCAGGACACTGCAACTGTCATAAATATGAATCAGTTGCCAAGCAACCGAATTTTGATCACACGACTATTGGGATGCTGCAATGGTCATCAAGTGCGAAAAATCATGATGTTACTTTTTTCAATGTCTTTGTAAATTTGAACAGTCACTAAATGGATGGTTGTAAGTCTTGTGCTGCTATTTAGATGCAAGACTACTGCAGACTGGAATCAAAATTTGACAGATTATTATATATTTGTCTCACACACATACATATCCCAAAATCTACCTGAATTGATTTGAAATACAACTTTGTAAGCAAAATTGTGTTTCAGATCAGAGACATCTCTGTTCTATTGTGCCTTGAGATCTTTATTTTCTTCCTCCTGAAACATTTTTGTCAGGCAAAGAGTCTCTTTTCTCTCCCATTCTAACACTCCAGCCCACATTTTGTGTTCCTGTGTCGATGGTCTGTTTAATTTGCTTTCTCTGGCTAAAGATTTCCCAGCAGAGGGCGGGGACATAAAACGCAAGAATCGGATTCAACTTGAACCCAACCTTACCTTTTAATACCTTTCGCGCAAATGTTGCCCCGCCCACAGAACTGCAAATCCCAGCAGCCGGCTCTACCCGAAGGAGAAAAGTAGGAGGTGTGACTTTAGCTGTCAGGCTTTAACGCGAATACGCCGACTCACCGCTTTCTTTTACCGCGATGCTTCTTGGGTTGTGTAGTTTCAAAAAGGCAGCGTTTCTCGGATGGGGAGCCGTGATGCATCTCGGGAGATGTAGTCGGGACGGCCTGACAAACCAGGAGCGGCTCGGGCGGTCAAGGGATTGCACCGCGTCCAAGCAGCCTCCCCGCCCCTCGCAACAGGTTTGGCGCGGCCCCCTTCCTCGTCGCCTCTTCGGGGCTGGGAAGCGAGCTGAGTCTGGGACTTGCCCGCGAAAGGCGGAGACGAAGCAGGCAAGGCGAGCCAAGCAAGCGGCCAGCTGCTGCCCGCAAGGTAAGGGTGAGCCAGCGTTCGGACCGAGAAGAGGACCTCGCACTGCGGCGGGAGGGTGGTCGTGCTTTTCCCCACCAGGATTGTGCGGGATTTTGCCCCGGTCCCTCGTGGTCGTCTGCTTTCGCTTGCTTGCTTGCTTGCTTTTTTTCCACAGACTTCGCGCTCCCCTCCCAAGAGAGAAACAATTGCTTAACTTAACTCAAGTATGGGAAAGATTGTCCGGGCACTTTAAGACTAAGAGCTGTGCGCTGCGGCATAAACTTTCGTGGTTTTAGACCGAGCATCATGTGATGCGCTAATCCAGGTTGGAAAAGGTATTCAGGAAGCCTTGGAGTGAAAAATCAAAAGTAAAATACAATTTCAACGGCTAGAGATCTTTTCCGTCTCGTTATAAACGGGATATATATTGTATGTATATCATTATGTTTTAGATATTTATATTTTTCCGAACTAAATATATAAAATGGGATGTATCTGAGGAAATGGGCATTACTTGCGGGATAGTCGTACCTGTGCAACTAATTACGATGTTTGCCACTCTAATGTCACCTGTGGTTCTTTCACTTTTCATGGCTTCCTTCCCCAATTCCCCCTTGCCCATAAATTGCATCTGTTGATGTAATTTGATCTCCCACAGTATTTTGGGACCTTGTTGTCCAGCCTGGATTTGTCCTAAAACATGCGTAGTCTTTTTTTAAAAAAAAGTTTTGAGAAATCTGTGCAATATATTCACTGATGAAACTATCTTTTTTTTTCTTTTGACATCTGAAATTTCACTGGCTTTTTTAGACTGTCCCTTTTGAATTGATGGCTATTTAGTTTGAAGAGAGAAGGAATAAATAATCTTAAATTTTCTTTTAAAAATCATGAAATAACTTCCAGGCTTCTAGGTTTTAATTATATTTATAAACAATTATTTTAACAAGTGTTCTTCCCTTTGGTGTGTCTTATTTTCTGAATTTTCAGTTTGAAATGTTCATTTCTCAGCTTAATCCTTTTGATATTTGAATATGTAAATTCTCAAAATTATGAAGCAGCTTACTTGATTCAGATAATTTATGACACTTGAAGATGCATGGACTTCAACTCCCAGAATTGCTCAGCCAGTTTCTTCAAGTTGCTAAGGTTCGAAAACACTGGGTTGGAAACTCATAGGTAATTTGTGAAGTTCCTGTATTATTGCAATTGCTAACACAGTACCCTCAGAAAACAGTGCCTTTGCAGCCACCAAGGCCTTTGATCCACTTAGTTTTGTTTTTGTTATTGCTGATTCTTTCAGTTAAAAAAGAAGAGACCAAAATAGACATGCTACAGAGTAAAATAGAATGTTTATTATAAAAAAGATTCTGGTCTTTCATGCATAGTCTTCAAAAACTAAACAATGAGTGTATACACTTGTTTATTTAGAAGACTGTCCATCTAATCAGTGAAAAAGACATGCAAGCTAGGGTGGTAGATCACATTCTAAGAAGCTGGATAGGGTGAAGAAAAATACAGTCACAGGTTTGCTTTCTCATACCTGGTGTTTTGTAACAAGTCACACCCACAGTGACATCCTTCCATTGGCAGTCATTTTATTTGGGCGCCTAATGTCAGCCACACAAGAGCCTCGTGATTGGAGTGACAAAGAAAACAAAGCAGTAACTAAGTGACTAGATAAATTTATTAGATTCCAAATATGTCCACTAGTTCAAAAGGTTAGAAATTCACACTACTGATTCTAGCAGTTGTGAGCAAAATTCATTGCTTAGTTTTTCTAGGTCCCAAGATTTTAAGATGTATCTTAAAGTTGCCAAGGTGAGATTTTTTTTCTCTTTACTGTATTTTTTTAATCTTTAACGGAACTGAAGATAAGGTGCTTTATACACATAATTCTACCTTTGCTAAAGTTTGATTTATAACTTTCCTGTAGAAGCTTCTGCTGCTTTTCTAGTAGCCTTCAGCCCTTGAGAACCTTTCAAGTGTCCAGTCCTTTGAAATCAATTCCACAAGACAATTTGATTCTATGCACCCAGTTACTTATTGATTATTACATTTCTCTTTGCCTTCATTTTGTATGTCCAGGAGGCATACATAATGTTCTTCCTTCCTGTTTTCCCCACAAAAATAACCTATGAGGTTAGTTGGGATGAAAGTATATTGATGGTATACAAGTAGTATCAGCTCTTGTACTTCTAGTGTAATATTGGATAAGGTGATGATATGTAGTAAAGAAATGGATTTCCAGGAGGGAAGGGTGCATTCCAGAAGAGTAAAAGACAGCTCAGTCCAGATATTATGTGTGATAAAAAGGCAAAAACAGACCCTCTCCAGTATATCTTAAGAGAATATGGTAGATGCAGATACCAGAGTACTCAATCCGGTAAGATTTTGCCTATAGGTATGAAACAATAAAGAACTCAGCTTGAATAAAATTATCATGTGTCATTCTTGATTTTGGGCCAGACAGACACAACTGTACTTTTGGTTTTCTATTGAAAAGTTGATCACAATTATTGTTTTACTCAGTCAGAGTTTTAAAAACCCTGCATATTTTGTCGCATTGTCTTCTTGATTGCTACGCTGGAATTTAGAGGTTTTTTGGGAGGATAAAATGACCAGCTCTGCATCCTCTAATTCTCTTTGCTCAGCATTGGTCTTAGGAGTGATCTATCGTAAAAGTCTGAATTCACTAAGTTCTATCAATAACTGCATCTGAAACATTCAGTACAGTGCTGGAACAATGCATAATCAACTGTAAGGCTTCTTAACAATGCAGTCCTCGTTTTCTATGTTCCTGGTGAATACTTTGGAAAGCAGTATAGGTAATCCACATTTACAACTGCATTTGGGACCAAAATTTCTGTTGCTAAGCAAGGCAGTTGTTTAGGGATTCGCAACCATGGCCTTTTTGCCATGGCTGTGAAGGAAATTAGGGCAGTTGTTAAATGAATCATGAGGTTAAGTGAATCCAGCTTTCCCCATTAGCTTTGTTAGTTAATGCTGGATGGAAAGATAACAAATGGTGATTACATGACCCCAAAACACTGCAACCATCATCAATACATGCCAATTGCCAAGCACCTGAATTTTGATCACATGATCTTCAGCAGCCATAAATATGAGGGCCGGAAGTGGGTTTCAGCAGGTTCTGACCAGTTCTGGAGAACCGGTAGTGGAAATTTTGAGTAGTTCGGAGAACCGGTAGTAAAAATTTTGACTGCCCCCCCCCCCTATTTTCTGCCTCCCAAGTCCTAGCTGATCGGGAGGAAATGGGGATTTTGCAGTAACCTTCCCCTGGATTGGAGAGGGAATGGAGATTTTACAGTATCCTTCCCCTGCCATGCCCACCAAGCCACGCCCACCAAGCCACACCCACAGAACTAGTAGTAAAAAAATTTGAAAACCACCACTGATGAGGGCCAATCATAATTCACCTCTCTCAATGCATTTTAACTTCAAAAGATTGCTAAATACATGGTTGTAAGTTGAGGACTACCTGTAGGTACAGGTTTCAGAGATCAATTTCTTTCTTAAACTATAATTTTGCTGGATAGCCAAATGTTCTACTCTAAATCAGGAAGCTGTCAAAAAATGTATACTCTTATTGTTAGGTATATCAAAGACAGCTGAGAACAGCACAGTGCCACGTTCACGTCTGCATTCCCAGAGTTCCACTTGGCTCTCTTGAAGGAGGCAGACATACAATAGCAATTAAAATGGCAAAGTTAGCACAAATTACTTTTCACACAAAGAGTGAGGGTGCAGAAGAAAGAGGAAGAAGAAGTTGAAAGAAAAGGGAAAATTAATAAAGATCTGGTGCAGTAAAAGAAAAAACTGCAAGATCTGCATTACAGTATGAGAAGGGAGATTACAAAGAAGAGACTGAAATAACATGGTTCAAATTATTTTTTTTAAATGAAATTACTTTTAATGGTTTTATGTCAGTACAGTTCTCAACTTAAGGCAAATATTATTATGTAATTTTGCCTGTAATTAAACAATGGGAGTATTATGAGCATTTCCAGTGTTAGGTGGAGGTGTGGAGTGATCCAGTTTTTAAATATTGTATATAATTTGATAATGCTGGCATCCAGCCCACATGTTTCTGGGATGACAATCATGATGGAGAATGCAAGTCCTGAAGTTTTTGTTCTTTTAAAAATATTACTATTAAGCTTAAAGTATAAAGACATATTAGATAATATTAAATTGTACTGTATTGATATTTTCAAAATCAAAACTTTATTTTGTACTGGATAGAATAATAGTTCTTACAGAGAAATTAGTTTTAGGAAATGGCATTCCATTTCAGATATATATATATATATTTAATGGCAAATTTCTGTACTTATTAGCTGATTGAAATAACTCTTCTGTTGTTACTTTTTAATATGCTATGGGAATATATTTGGAAAGATACAGGTATTGCATTTTAATATGCCTGTCTGCTTCGCTTTAGATTAGTAAACTTTGGTTTGAGTTCCTAGTTTTGATACTTAATTATTAAAAATACTTTATGGTATTTAATAACCTTAAATTATACTCTGGATTGGTAGAATTATTATTTAATCATACATTTTTATATGTAAGGTTCCATACTTCTTTGTCATTTAATTTGAAATTTTGCTTGAAAGGACAATTGAAATACTTTTAAACTTTCTTTATCCTTCCAGATACCTGTGAAAAACATTAAAACAAGAAAGAATCATTTAAGCTCAACAATTTGGACATATATAAACTTTCTTAAACTTTCTAATGAAGGATGACTACTCCATATGTTCCTGTTCCAATTCCTATAGGAAGTTCTACTAGTTTTACCATAAATAGAAACCAAAGAAGATCATCTCTTGGGAATATTTCAGCATGTTCAGATTCTCCAAAGGGACAGTTAGAAGAAGCATCTAAAAGTAACTTTAAAAAAACGAGTGTTCCTGATGAGATTGGTACTACTTCATGTCCTTGCAATAGTCCACTTGTTAGGACTAAAATGTTAGGCTTAAACACCTCTATGGAATATTACATTCAACCACTGGAAACAACTGAGCAAAATACCTTGGAGAACTGGGAAGATCGACCCGGTACTCCTACAATACTTGGTTATGAAGTAATGGAAGAGAGAGCAAAATTCACTGTAAGTTGTAATATTTTTCTTCTGAAAATTGTATTGCATTATTTCATTTAATCCTTGACCTTTTATAAATGTGAATACAGCTTCCCAGCTTTATGGGACAACAGTTCTTATTTTCTAGTGACTCTTAAATTGATTGCTATGTAAAACTTCTGCATTTGTATAAAATTTACTGATTTCAGTTCTTAAATATCATACATGCTTTTATATATTTTAATCCTGTTCAGTTTTATCTACATGGGTAATTTTAAGCATGTCTAGATTTACATTAAGTAATATTAATTTTTATAATCTAAGGTTAAGCTGCTTTTGTAATGGAGATAGTATCTGATACATAGTTTTCATGATAATTTGCAACCTTATTCCCCTTGCAATCAGCCTCATTGAATGCATTTTTGAATAGGCAGAACTTTGCTTTTTTCTTGCCATCTTTATTTGCAAATATAATCAATAAAAGCTACATTTTGAAAAAAAACATCTAATGCAAGTTGATGAAATGACAAACACTCCAGTCTTTTCTCATTCAACACAACAATACCTTTCAGAATTGAGGCATGGATAAGGTGTAAGAATATCCCAGGAAACAAGGACTATAGTTAAATATCCTTCTGATTAAATATAATTTAAATACATTGTACCTGTATATAATTTGCAGCAATCTGATATGCTTATGAAATCAATTTTTAAAAGTACTGGCTGAATCCATTAATTAGTTCATCTTGGCTAGTAGAAACCATATCTATCCTGAACTTGTATGAAAAAGTTCTTTTTTAAAGTTCTGTAAACTTAGCCACATCTGTTAATGGTTGTTTGGTTCCATAAACAAAGAACAGTTATGTGAACTATTCAATAATTACAGTGAAATATGAGAAGCCTGCTACACATGCTGTTTCCTGAAGCTATTTTAATAGGGCTTTGTCTTTTTTGTTTTTAATAGGTTTACAAAATACTTGTGAAGAAAAATCCAGAAGAAAATTGGGTAGTTTTCAGAAGGTATACAGACTTCTCCAGGCTTAATGACAAGGTACATGTATTCAAATAGGCCAATCGGTAATTAATATTACAAATTTAATATTATTCCTGTGTTTCATAAATTACTTTGAAAAGTTAAAAATAAAAATGAACACATGAAAATCAACATAAAAGATTGTTTGAAAGTACATCTATTATTTGCCATAAAGACAATATATAATTGATTTAAATGCTAATTTGTAAAGATATATTCTATATAATCTGGTTGGATGAGAGACAAGAACATATGAATCCAACACTGTCTATAGGCGCTTTCAGCTTTTGTACCTAACAGTAAGCTGTTGTTCAAAATTAAAGCAAAGATTCATAGTACCTGTTTAAAAATGTAGCATTTTGCAGTTACAGTTTTTCTAGAGATAGCTATGTAGTATATGCTCTTTTCAAATGTTTCCAGTTACAGAAAAGTGCTAACAATTGGTATTCCAGAAACTACAGATAACATTTTTGGTAATTGTCAACAATGCTTACATTTTGATTGCTGAATGATCATGTTTAGGTTATGTTTAAGTGATGCAAACTCCCAAGCACATTGCACTGACACGGAATGTATTTGTGGAAATGAGCTATGGCAATCCTGTGTAATAAGTTAAATGAAATTGAAGCTTGCAGCCTTCAAAGAAAATAAATGTGGATAGGAGTCCTAAATCATTTGCCTGACATGTTTACTGTTAAACTGAATGAATGAAAATTAAATGCCGTTTCTATTTCAACAGTTTACATATAATTATCAAAGGATGTGAAAAGGCTCTTGAGAGAAAATGACTGATTTATAATAAGAGTTTCTATATATTTTTTAATAGGCATACCACAGGTAGACTGCAAATATGTGGAAACTACTACTATAGATGGTAAAAAGGAAAGTTTTTGCAGCTTAGATATGTAAAATAGAAGCTAGCCATACCATATCTAAAGATAGGTAACTTCCTTGAGTAGACATACAGTATTCATAAGATGAATCACTGAGAATAATAAAGTAGGAGCATGAAAAGTTGTCTAATTTAGAGAGTGCAACTCTGGGAAATGTTGCTAATTTAATTTTAATACAAATCTGAAGTGCATTTTAGCATCATTGCTAAACTGCTGTAACTCTTTTTGTGTGAGAGTGGGCATGTACATGCATGAATGCTCCTTCACTCTTGTTTTTTGATGACTGCCTGGATTAAAAAAAAGACCTCCCTACAGTTTTTTTGGGAAGATTTTTGAAGATGGTTTGCCATTCTTCTTTTTCTAAGACTGAGAGAGTGACTAGCCCATAATCACTTGGCTGGCTTCTCGCCTAAGACTAGACTAGAATTCACTGTCTCCCAGTTTTTACCCTGCTGCCTGCCTGCCTGCCTTTCCTTTCCTTTCCTTTCCTTTCCTTTCCTTTCCTTTCCTTCCCTTCCCTTCCCTTCCCTTCCCTTCCCTTCCTATGCTACCTTACCTTACATTACATTACATTACCTATTTATATACTTACTTACCTTACTTACTTTACTTACTTATTTATACCACTTTTATTATTTTTATAATCTAAAATATTTAATGCTCCTTGCTTTTCCATAACAGTCTTGTGAAGTGGGCTGAGCTGAGAATGACCAGCTCAAAATCACCCAGCTGACTTTCATGCCTAAGGCGGGACTAGAACTCACAGATTCCTGGTTTCTAGCTTGATGCCTTAGCCACTGACTTTTTATAACTCTGATAGTATAATATTACTATTCCCTCTTTATCTACAGAAATTATGATTTTATATACTATAACCTTCTGATATATATCTATTTTCAGCTGAAAGATATGTTTCCTGGTTTTCGACTGGCATTGCCCCCAAAGCGTTGGTTCAAGGATAATTACAATCCTGACTTCCTAGAAGATAGACAGCTAGGACTCCAAGCATTTCTACAGAATTTAGTAGCTCACAAAGACATTGCCAACTGGTATGTAAATTTTTTTTAACTATTCTCAGCAGATTTTGCAGCTCTCCTTTTCCTCATTTAAATGGCACTGTTACTGTTCCAGAGGGTGTAAATAATTTTCTTCTGTAAACAAAGTATTTAATAAGACAAGAAGAATTTGGCAATGCATTACATTTTAAATGATTCTGAGACTGCAAGGTTCAATTTCAGAGGGTTTATTCTGTTTTAATAGTAGAGATTCAGAATAGTGATTGTAACATCTTGTCACAGAGTAGAATGGATAAAAAATATAAGGATTGAGAGTTGGTTGAGAAAAGTTGTACCTTATGTATTCTTGTTGAATATTTCAATACAGAAGCAGGGAATGTGTGAATGGCTGAATGAGAGACAGAACAGTAGTGACAAAAATAGATACTACTTGGTAGACAACCGCCAGCTCTGCTACATAAGCACTTGGTTTGGATAACCTTAGAACATATTTGTTGTCTATCCCAGATGTTTCAGCCTTTAATATTGTAGCTGCACAAACTTCTTTCAGAACACTTTTGTAGAAAAGGCTTTGTTTTTACCTTTATTGTTGCTTAATCATGGTTTGTTGAATAGGACACAGTGGCTGTGTTTTCACAGTGTGCTAAAACAAAACAATACCAGACAGACACACTATGACTTAAATCTGTGAACTTTGCTGCTTTTATGGATATCAAATATTATTTTTATTTTAATAATACCTAATAATACCTCAAGTATCTTGGAAAAAGGAATAATAATTAAAAGTTCGGATCTCACTTCTAAAGAGTAACAATACATGAAGGCATTGTTGATTAGCTACCGTGTTTTCCTGAAAATAAGACCCTATCTTATATTTTTTGAACTCTGAAATAAGCACTTGGCCTTATTGCCATGCGCTCAAAAGCCCAATTGGGCTTACTATCAGGGGATTTTTTATTTTGGGGGAAACAGGGTATTTGGTTTCCAGTTGTATCAAGACTCTTCTTAATCCTTAATCATGAGTGCATGTTCCTCTTTATATTTTTTCTGGTATGCATGAAATATAGTGAAACATATTGTACTGATTCTATAGTGCTGTATGAGAAACATTTGTGGATGATAATGATAGGTAGGATTTTATTAGTAAATTTTGCCCATGTATGAATATTCAAAACTGAAGAAAACTTAAAGCTATATAGTTGTCTTTTTTCTTTTCTTTCATTTCCTCAGTCCATCTATATTAATTGCTCGATTCTACAGGAAAATCTAAAAATGGGATTCAGTGGTTTTTTTTCATTTTCAGCATAGTTAGTGAGCAAGGTATGAGTACAAGCATAAATGTTTTTTACTGCTAAAGCTGCAACTTTTTGTAGAAGATACATAAGTAATAACTGATAATTGTTGTTACTATCTTGTTAATAAGTTAATAAACATATTGCATATTGCTTATTAACTGTGATCCTTACAGGCTCAAGACTGACTCAGCCTTCCATCCTTCTGAGGTCAATAAAATGAGGACCCAGATTGTGGGGAGCAATATGCTGACATTGTAAACCATCCAGAGAGGGCTATATGTCTTAAGTGTGATTGCTATTAAATTGTAATCTCAATACAGTAGTTTGTAACGGCTCTCAGGTGCCTTAAAATCTAAAACTACGATTCTCTTCCCTGAAATCCTGCTAACAAAAACCCAAATCAACCAGATTTTAGCCAATTTGCTGGCCAGCTCATATGTTTTTTAGCCAATTCTCTGACCGCACACAATATGTTTAATTAAGGTAGCTTGCTACATTACATCTTGTTTCAAATAAGAATTAGTTGATTCTCTGTAATAAGACTTGAGGTTCAAAAGTTCTGTCTGGGTTTTTTCCCCCTATTTATCTAGCACCTAGAAGCATATTGCCATCTGAGGCTTATTTTCAAATGTGGTTGTGAGAGAGCTACCGAATTGCACATTTAAGCTGCATTTTTTCTTAATGAAAGCTTTGCTTCTTGTATGCATAGGATGCCTACTGTTATACAGGCTATAAGCTGCATTGCTAATGAAGTTACCTGTCTTATTGTAAAGGCAACTGACATGTTTAGATAAGTGCATAGAAATGTACACTTTATTATCATAAAGTGTACTGGCTTTATGATATTGGCTACTAAATATTCATTTATAGTTATGTATTTTTGGAACTGATCTTTTATCTTGACAGTTCATTCTGAATGTGTTACAGTCCAGGACAAATTGGACAATAACAAGCAGCACTACTTCATAAAAAAAAAGCTTCTGAGATGGCCTTTTGCAGCCCCATCTCACTTCTTTTCAAAACAGCAGTTCAGCTACTGATAAAAATATCCACTGTAACATAATTATGTTTACAAAAGGTGACCTTTTCCAAACATATCAGATGAAGAAAAAGAGTACTGTTTCCATTTTTCTAGGTAGATTTTAGTACCATATTATTTCTCCTCCCCTCTGCCTTACCAAAGTGAAAACTGACAATCTACAGTAGGATCCTTAAAAAAATTGGGGGGGGGGTTATAATATAAAATTGTGTAGTATATTTTTTTTAAATCAATTTTGATTTTTAAAAAACTTAAACAATAATTTATTTATAAAAAATATACAAACTAATGTATGGAATAGATATACTGAAATGAATGTCTTCATTCACATTTCTTATAATGTGAGGGTTTTTTTTCCCATTTTGATAGTATTTATGCTGTAGCCACAGCTATTTACAGCTTTGATTGGAATCTTAGGATAGACTTCTTAAAAGAAATAATTCTACAAATTAGGTTACGTAGCAATCTGTTGGAAAAAATGTGGACTTATATATAACTGCTGATATTTATATGGAACTTTTTTGGATAAATGTAGTGCATAAATTGAACAAAAAGGCAGGAAGAAAAAGTTTGGTGTATCAAGTAGGCCATTTATAGCATACCAGTACCGTAAATGGTGTTGATTATTTTAAATTTCAATTACACACGACTTGTTATATTCAAGGAAAATGATATGTAACTGAACTATTAATTTTATTTTTATCTTGAACCACCTTTTCAAAATATTATACTTTTTAATAAGATGTATGCTTACTAGAGAGAAAATTACATTCAAACCTTTGCCTCTAATTATGTTTGCATCTGTCTTTATAAATTTTAATAATGCAGCTAATTCCTATTTGGGGAAGCATTACTCTACAACATTTGGCATATTCCCAGTATTCATTCCATATTGTCCTGTATTTTCATGGTCAATTACTCTTTTTTTCCCATTCTTTTCAAAGCCTTGCAGTAAGAGAGTTCCTTTGTTTGGATGAACCCCCAGGACCCTTTGATAGCCTTGAAGAGAGCAGGGTAAGTGCAATAGAGGAATTTGTTTTTACCGTAGAAGAGAAAATTTTAATTGTACAGTGTCCTACATTTTACCACATAGTGCCTTTATGTGAATAGCAGCAACTTTTTGTTCTTTCTCTAACTATAAATTACTTGGCCATCATGTAGCAAAATAGATGAATGAATAATCTATGAACTGTATATGAACGGAGCTGTGAACCATAATGCAAACAGATGGATCTAGTAAAAGAGTGAAACTGAAAAGAACAGGAGAGTGGGGGAAACAATTTGGGAAACATAATAATTACTATACAGAGATTCCACAGCTTTGTTCATGCTATTTGTATGTTCTATTTTGTTATAGTTACATTAAATGTGATTTATTTGTATGTTTGTTTAAAGGCATTCTGAACCATCAGTCATGATGTACAATTGAATGGGCCTTTTTTATTCTTTTTCTCTGTATAAATATTAAATATAATGTGTTTTCCTGTCCTGTATATAAATCTGGAATACTAAACCAAGTATGAAATATTGTAAACATCTATCACAGGTAGTTGTTATATTTGCGTTATCAATAATTTCTTATTTAAATTATCTTACTGTTGTTGTAATAAGAGAAAAAAAGTATTTGGTCATATCTTTGTGAATATATTAGAGTCACTGATTTCTTTGATATGGTACAAATAGTATTTTGAGAATTCATAAAATTGCTACCATTAAGGAGAAAGGATATAGAATAATGTATCATTTGGGATCATTTCCAGCAAATATGATTGAAACAACTTAATGCTGACATTACAATGGATTTATTAGCAATCTTAAAAGAATAATAACTTTACATACAGTCAGGTCCAGAAATATTGGGACATCGACACAATTCTGACATCTTTGGCTCTATACACCACCACAATGGAGTTGGAATGAAACAAACACAATGTGCGTTAACTGCAGACTGTCAGCTTTAATTTGAGGGTATGTACATCCAACTCAGGTGAACGGTGTAGGACTTACAGCAGTTTGCATATGTGCCTCCCACTTGTTAAGGGACCAAAAGTAATGGGACAGAATAATAATCATAAATCAAACTTTCCCTTCTTAATACTTGGTTGCAAATCCTTTGCAGTCAATCACAGCCTGAAGTCTGGAACGCATAGACATCACCAAACGCTGGGTTTCATCCCTGGTGATGCTCTGCCAGGCCTCTACTGCAACTGTCTTCAGTTCCTGCTTGTTCTTGGGGCATTTTCCCTTCAGTTTTGTCTTCAGCAAGTAAAATGCATGCTCAATGGGATTCAGGTCAGGTGATAGACTTGGCCATTGCATAATATTCCACTTCTGTCCCTTCAAAAACTCTTTGGTTGCTTTTGCAGTATGCTTTGGGTCATTGTCCATCTGCACTGTGAAGCGCTGTCCAATGAGTTCTGCAGCATTTGGCTGAATGTGAGCAGATAATATTGCCCGAAACACTTCAGAATTCATCCTGCTGCTTTTGTCAGCAGTCACATCATCAATAAATACAAGAGAACCAGTTCCATTGGCAGCCATAAATACCCACGCCATGACACTGCCACCACCATGCTTCACTGATGAGGTGGTATGCTTAGGATCATGAGCAGTTCCTTTCCTTCTCCATATTCTTCTCTTCCCATCACTCTGGTACAAGTTGATCTTGGTCTCATCTGTCCATAGGATCTTGTTCCAGAACTGTGAAGGCTTTGTTAGATGTTGTTTGGCAAACTCTAATCTGGCCTTCCTGTTTTTGAGGCTCACCAATGGTTTACATCTTGTGGTGAACCCTCTGTATTCACTCTGGTGAAGTCTTCTCTTGATTGTTGACTTTGACACACATACACCTACCTCTTGGAGAGTTTTCTTGATCTGGCTAACTGTTGTGAAGGGTGTTTTCTTCACCAGGGAAAGAATTCTTCGGTCATCCACCACACTTGTTTTCCGTGGTCTCCCGGGTCTTTTGGTGTTGCTGAGCTCACCAGTGCATTCCTTTTTTTTGAAAATGTTTCAAGCAGTTGTTTTGGCCATGCCTAATGTTCTTGCTATCTCTCTGATGGGTTTGTTTTGTTTCTTCAGCCTAATGATGGCTTGCTTCACTGATAGTGACAGCTCTTTGGATCTTATCTTGAGAGTTGACAGCAACAGATTCCAAATGCAAATAGCACACTTGAAATGAACTCTGGGCCTTTTATCTGCACATTGTAATTGGGGTAATGAGGGAATATCACACACATGGCCATGGAACAGCTGAGAAGCCAATTGTCGCATTACTTTTGGTCCCTTAACAAGTGGGAGGCACATATGCAAACTGCTGTAAGTCCTACACTGTTCACCTGAGTTGGATGTACATACCCTCAAATTAAAGCTGACAATCTGCAGTTAACGCACATTGTGTTTGCTTCATTCCAACTCCATTGTGGTGGTGTATAGAGTCAAAGATGTTAGAATTGTGTCGATGTCCCAATATTTCTGGACCTGACTGTAAGTCTGTTGATGCTCATTTGAACTTTTCTAAATAAGATTGAACTCAGTGGTGGGTTGCTACTGGTTCGCCCCGGTTCAAGAGAACCGGTAGCAGTGGCAGCAGGAGGCTCTGCCTGGACGTCACCAAATATGCTCTGCACATGTTCAGAAGTGAGCGAGCGAACCGGTAGCAAAGGTAAGTGAATCCCACCACTGATTGAATCTATTTTATATCCAATGCCAACTTCCAAATATTTTTAACTGTAGCATATATATAGTGTTGTCAGAGTGTTTTACAATTGAAGAACTGGGAGCATATAACTAACAACTTCAGTAGTTAACTAAAATGGCTAAAATAAGATATCCTACAAAATTAATGATTTCTGGCACTGATAAATTATGCACTGCAAACTTCTCACTGTTAACTATAGATTTGCTTTTAAGACAACAATTGTTTATTGGTCAGTGCTTAATCATTTTCTACCCTAAACTGTTAACTGTTACACATAATATATTGCTGTAAGGGAAAAATGCTGCACTTCAGAGCTGTATTTACATACAATGAAAATGCAGAACTGTCTTACTATATTTGTCACATGTGGATGATAAATGGGAGTTTAACAAAAATGATTTAGTTATCTTAACCAAAGTATATAATTTAAGTATATAATTTACTTCACAAAATGGTGGGTGTAAAAGAAAGGAAAAGGCATTCTCAAGTCTAACTTCATAAAGACATACCTATGCAGTTTTCTCAAAATTATTGTTTGCCTTTGTCATCTTGCATCTTGTGCATCTTTAATTTCCAGCTCTAACTTCCTGATTCATACACTTTGATTTTTCATCCAAGGATTAATCAGACCAGCCCTAATTAGCAGCTGAGTACAAACAAGATCATTTAGGTGCTATTATCTGCTGAGGCTACCAGTGGGCTTAGCATTCATGTCAAAGACATTTTGTGCATCCTCCTGAATTGCTTATTTTTTTATTGTGGTTAAGGTGTAAAAATAAAACAAGATACCATAATTAGTCTTTCAAAATTTGAATAGTGTGTACACATATATATACACATATATACCCTCTAGGCTTATTTACTTACTGTAAGAAATGTATAGCTGATCTCAGTTTTGATTTTTATCTTTAAATAGAGATGTTTGAGTCAGTTACACAATCTTGTCAGCCTTTTTGATGAAGTTAACTGATCAAATCAAAGGTTTATTTAAAAGAAAAATTAATAATTTTGCAGGTTATTAGTTTTCTAGTACAGGAATATCAGTAGAACATTGTAGATAAGACATGCTGTAGCAAGGTACTGTGTAGCTTAGTGTACACAGAATAAAATAAAATAAATAGAATAAAATAAAATAAATAAAATAAAATAAAATAAATAAAAAGTTAAATAAAATAAAAAGTAAAAAGAATTTTCTTCATCAGATTTAAGTGAGATGCCATTAAAATCACTAACCATATTAGTAAGAATAAATCTTGGTAGATAGTGCTACAAGTTTATATCTTATTGCTATAATGGAAGTTTGAAATTCACAATTCAGCAATATTTTATTAGAAACCAAAAGAAAACCTTGAAGGTGTTACATTTTCATTACAGATCTGTCCCAATAATTAGGGAATGGTAGCTTGATCTCATTATTACTATCTCAGAATATTATTTTCAATAAAAGAAAACCAAATCCAAATAATGTTATTTGTGTACATGTAAAAATAATTCATAATGTTCATGGAAGAAGAGAACCCAATGTCTCTGTGTTGCTTTTTACAAAAAAAACCTGACTTTCAAAAATTTAAATTTGCTTCTAGGCTTTTTGTGAAACTTTAGAGGAAACAAACTACCGGCTTCAAAAGGAACTTAATGAAAAACAAAAAGAAGTGGAAACGCTGAAAAAGTTATTAAATGAAAAAGAATTGTACATAAATGAAATGGAGAAAAGACTTGGGTAAGACCGAAGCAAAGCTGCTCACCACAAATCTCACTATCATAGCTAGTGATATGAATCTAATATTTTAAGATTTCTGAATGCTTCCTTGTATGTATTTATTTTTCAAATTTCTATAGTTGTCCAACTCACAACAGAAATGACTCTGGGAGGCCTACAACAAAGTTAAAAAAAATAGTTCACAAATAACAGTTATAATTATTGAAAGCATTAAAAACTGTAAAATAAGCTAAACAAAAATCTACAAAGGGATATTAACAATAACAGAGCCATCTTACTATTGGCCAGTTCCCCAGGGGGCCCCAAAAGGCAGGAAATACTTGAGATTGTAATCAAAGAGGAAATGTTAAGTTCTGTCTCTCCACTAAGAACATGGGTGAGACTTCGTGATACAAGCCATATCATGTCTTAACTTCTTTTTGAAAAGGAGAATGAAAAAATTGCAACTGAGCTTGCAGTCTCTTGGGGAATGCTTTTCTGGCAAAGGTCTTTTTCAGAATTAAATATTCCATTTATATTTAAAAATTTCAGAAATATTCAATTTTACAATCCCAGACACAAGATAAATGGTCTCAGAGATGACTTTATCTTTAATGAACATTTTTCAGCATACATTCAGAATGATTGTAATAATAATGAAAGCGACTGCTTTGTTCTATCAGTAGAAAGCTGCACTATAAAATAATGAGTGAAATGTAATTATTCCTAGAAAATTCTTCTAAGGCTGCAGTTTTATCCCCAATTTCTAGGAGCAAACTCCACTGAATGCAGTGACTCTTTTAAATATATATGCATAGCTTTCTCCAACGAAGGAAGCTTTTTCCCAGAGATATTTTCATAATAATTTCCAGCTAAAATAAAAGACCTGCCTTGATTTTGTTACAGGGACTTAAATTTAGTGGAAACAAAGTCTTGTAAGTTGTCAGGAGAGGGAAGTGAATGCAGTGGAGAAGTGGAGTCATCCGCAACAGAGGCAGATCAAAGAACTTTGGAAGAAGACAGCCGGTAAATGATCATTGAGCAATTTTATTTAAAGTTAAGCTCTGAAATGCAAATCACCTGCACGCTTAGAACAGTCCTTTGAGGTAACCCGCTGCAGACATTTCAGGCATTTTGCTGGAGATACTTTCCATAGGATTGTGCCTTTATTATAATCCAACATAGTAAATTTTATATTACTTGTCTTTAAGTTTCTATATAGTATCCACATGTACTTGGATTTTCCAATGCTTTTCTACCATTCAGAAAGTCATTGGATGAAATTAAAATTCAAAGCCAATTAATTGATGCCGATAGCTCTCCAGTTGGCTGTCTGCTGAAGAAATCGCATGGCATTATAACTCATAGGATATTTATTTATTTATTTATTTTCTTAGATTTCTATGCCGTCCTTCTCCCGTAGGACTCGGGACGGCTCACAGAATAAAAAACATATAACAATAAATAGAACTAAAAACATCCAAATGTAAAAACCCCAACAACTAAAATCTCATAACAGATCAGGGAATTTGCTGAAAAAGCCACGTCTTCAGTTCGGCACGGAAAGCGCGGAGGTCGGGGGCCGTCCGAAGCCCAGTGGGTAATTCATTCCAGAGGGTCGGTGCGGCCACAGAGAATGCCCTCATCCTCGGGGCCATCAGCCGACATTGTTTGGCCGATGGCACCCGGAGGAGGGCAGTCCTATGTGACCGCACTGGGCGGTGTGAGGCCAGTAGGAGGTGGTCCTGCAAGTACCCTGGGCCCATGCCATATGAGTATTATATAAAATATGAGCCCAGCAGTTTGCAAATAGACAGTGTCCCCAAACTTGTAATTTTAAAACATAGCACATATTAGGACTGAGTGATAGAAAGAGCTTGTTGGCTCACATTTTTATGATAAATATATTGATCTGAATCTGCAGGTCTGAAAAAGAGGATTGGAAACCCTCTTGGAGTGGGTCACTGGTAGAAAACTTGGTGCCAGAAATTGAAGTAGCCGAAGTGGCATATACTGCTGATATAGAGATGTAAGCATGACTTGTTTTGCTTTATTTTTATTTTTTTTAAGAAGATATATCTGGAAGTTGTTGAACAAAAGCAGTAGAACTGAAGATGATAGGAATGTTTACATAAATCACTCCAAATACATTTTTGACACAAGAAAAATAATCAGTGCTGCTGCTTTAATTCATTTGTTATCTAAGATATATAGATATGTGGAAAACTATATTAATATATAAAAAACTTCGGTTAAGTTTATGTTATGCCTAGAATCCTAAGTAATGTGTATAATTTAGCAGTAGATAACGGTTAAATGTCAATTATCATTTGGCTTGTCACACCTGTTTACTACTAATATGTGACTATTTTGTATGGGCAGCTTTTGGTATCTGATTTTGCAGATTCTTTATATAGGATATAGTTTTATGCTCTGGAAATATAATTCTGCCATCAGACTTCACAAACAGTATATGATCTCTCATGTTTTTAAAGTGATAAATTTAAATATTTATGTTTTAATGCAATAAACTAGAAAAGCTTACAGTACCAAAATAATATTTCAGAAATAGGAATAAGTTTGGGAGGTTTTTATAATGGGAGAAGGAGAATAATAGCCTAGTTATACTGTAGATAGTCATATACACTTGAAAATAATGTAAAAACTGATTTAACATTGTACTTGTTATTTCTTTAAATCTTATGATAATTTTGCTACATAATCAATGACTGCCTTATATATATATATAAAAAAACCACTACCTCCTACTTTGTTACTTATGCATAAGTGTGCTGTTTAGTACCTATTCAATATGTATATGAATGATAATGGCCATTTGTTAAAGCCATACTTCACCGTTAATGAAATCTAGTTGCAGTTTGTATGAAGATACCAGGGATTCTGTACCTTACATACAAATTGTGTTATGCCCAACAATGCACTTTATTGTAAACAGACACCTTGTGTCAAGATCATTGGCATATGCCTACACAGAGACGCATATAGACATACCCATGCACACCTTTTGATTAAGGAAAGGTGAAGTGATTTGCACAATCATGTCTCTTTTTATTATGCTTGTTATACACATTTGCTGTAATGTGGGTCAGCTTTATGGAATCTTCCGAAACATTTTGCTGAGCGGCTGTTTGCTCAAAGTGCCTTTTGTCTCCTCTTCCCGTGAAAAGAAAGCAAGCTTTGTTCTTCTTTATGCCATTTACTCTTTGTTTGTCTTAATGTTGTTAGCACACGAGTCTCCATGTGCTTAGACTTTTCAATGTTCACTTTGTAATTTTGGGGTCTGAAGAAAAGCACTGTGTAGAATTGTTTAAAGCTGTCTGAGGAAAATAAAGATTTGGACATAAGATCTTTTGCTGTCTTTTGTGGGAAAAAGTTCAAAAGCCAAAATAAAGGTAAAGGTTTCCTCGTTTTAAAGTTGACTTCAGTGACACATGCACCCATGTCACACTTGGACATCAAAGTTTCATCTGCATTTTATATATATTATGAAATATATACATTGTATGAAAGTATAAAGTGTACTTTGGGTATCATACAGATTTTGCAATTACTGCTTATTCCTACAACTTCTACTGCCATCTCCAAATTTACTCATAAAGTCTCTCAGTATTTAAATCATTCTTCAGGAATCAAAGAGATATAATGAATAGTTATTTCCCCCTCATTTATGAACTTCCACTGGACATAGATCCTCCATGAAGACAGAAGGACATGGCTGGATCTAGTCCTGTATTATATGTTACTACTTGGCATGTTGATATATTTTTAAATAATTCCTGTGAGCTTTTCTTAGCAAAATCCTACCAAAATCCTAAAACAGGCCTAAGAGCAAAATATCTGATGCACCAGATATTTTATTCATATGCAGATAAATACTTGGGTGTGATATTTCCGTATACTAGGTATGAAAACTTTAATTGATATTTATTCAGGCTTCCTACACACACAAAGGCCAATACACAACGTCTAAATTCTGAAAACCTACTATTAAGTATAATCCAGTAGTTGTAAAATACAATTTCCAGATTTGAAGATTTTGTTGTTGTTGTTGTTAAAAAAGGGTATATATTGTATAAGAGTTTATATGAGAATTTTATAGGGCTGGTCTTGTAGGTCAACAAACTAATTATTGAAAAGTTTATTTCAGGCATCTCCACACAGGAAAGATTCAAAACCATAGATATGAAACACTGTTGTAGCTCTCACTATACAGTGTTGTTGCCTTCCGAGATGGGACCATTTGAAGAACAGAGTAAATGTCAGCTCTTACACAAATCTCTACTCCCATGTTTTAACTTAAGGTAAACAGACAGTTGGTGAAATTAACAGGGTATTCAGTACTCTCCTTACTTCTCTTAATTGTACTTTTTCCTTTCCTCGCTTCATCTTCAAACTACCACTTCTTGGTACTATTGGCTTACATTTAATATTATTATTCTCAGCTGGGAAAAAAGTCATGCAGGAAAAAAATGCAATCTCTTTTTATGTAAAAGAGAATGTAGAAACTAGGTGCAGCAAGTATGAAAAGGAAATGGAGTATAATTGAGTGGAGTAGGAAATTATTTTTGGAATTGCAATTTCAGATGAACTGGGACAGGGATGCCAGAGGCAATTAATTTCAGAATTTAGAGGAACTTAAAGTTTCTGCTATATAGTAAAGAAATCTTGGCTGTTAAAATAAGAAAATCAAGTATGCTTTCTCTTAGTAGCCATATGTTAAAAATATTCTTTATTTGATTCCCCAAATAATTATCCAAAGACAGGACACATTTAAGATCAGAATAGTATTACTCTGGAGAGATCTATTTTATGTATTGGTCTTTGCTGTTATCAATATTTTAAAATATAGAGCTTTTTATATGGATTGCACTTCACGGTAATTGCACTGTGAGTTTAATTCTAAAAATATACTGTATGCATAGACCTGTTCTACTCTGTTTTGTATGAGCCCGTTTGTTTCTGCAATGTAGACAGAAAACAGGCCATCTTTTTCCCCAGTCTGAACTGCATCAAAAACTTTAGCAGTGTAACTTTGTGTAATTTTCAGCATAAAGCTACAGTACTTTAAACATACTTCGTTAAGTTTTAGTGACATATTGTCCATACATGTTATGCTTTTTATGGGCCAGTTTTGTTAACATGCTTTTAATATTGCTGGAAAACTAAAGAGAGGGTTACATGAGATTCTAATCCATGTTAATGACTACTCACTTAGAAGAAAGGAAGACTGTTCGTAGTCATTAAAAGGTTTTAGAACTTTAATGTCCCAAAATTCTTAAAATCAACACATGCAGCACATCTGTTTCTGTGACCTCCCATCCTATTATAGCGTAGCAGACATGCAGGTAATTTCAGCACGATGTGTAATTTTTGCCCTCTTGATATGTTTGTGCAAACAGTTGATAGAGCAATTTGAGAATGTAAAGCAGTCCTATGCTATGTAATCATCACTACATAACACTGCAATCATTATCTGTATACACTTTATTTGAATGATTAAAGAATAATAACACAAACTAGTTTTCTTCAGGTGCTTAAAATCTATTTTTTGTAAAAGTATGTGTGTTATGGATGTTAAAATACCATTTGTTCTTTGGTCTATCTGTTACTAATACAGCATTCTGATATTTTATTATTACCTGATTTTCTCTTTTCTGTTATCCAAGAATCCAAGCTCTGCATGTTTTAAATAACTTTTAAGGTTTTTGTCTTTTGTAAAACTCAACTAAGTAGAATAACTGTCTTCATTAGAAATCTGCAAGTTAGTTTATAAGATTACAACATATAAATGTATCAAACATTTCCAAGCTATCATCAATCATTTTTGCAAAACTTGCTTATGTTATCCAGGTTTACCAGATTGCTAATAGGTTGCTTTTTTAATGTTTTGTGACTGATTATTTTTAAAAGCTAATGTTTATTTTCTGGCAGACATTGTTTAAAGCTCCGAAATGATGTTATTAGTTGCCAGAAAGTTCTGCATAGAACTTTCCAGAATAGTTTCATACAACTATTTTGTATGAAAAAAGAGGAGATGTAGCGGCTGAAAAAGGGAATGCTGGGGTATCAATATGGAAGAAAGGTAGAATCAAATAATTAAGATAGTTCAACGAATAGAAGATGATAAAGATGAGAATGTGGAAAGAGTTTTGATACTTTTGAATTTTGATGCTGGAGAAGATTCTTGAAAATAGCATGCATAATTCAGAAAACAAATCAACTCAGCATTATTGCTTGAGGTACAAATGACCAGACTCTCATATTTTGGAGAAATCATGAGAAGATCAGCTCTCTTGAAAACTTTCTAATGTGAGAGACTGGAATGAATGAGACAAATTTAATGAGCAAGCTGGATGGACTTTATTGCAGTACCAAGGAACATGTACAGAGAGCAAAACAGCAAAACAGCCAGGTGGACAACAAATCATAATAGAAAAAGACAATGTAGTCACAAAGAATCAACACTGACTTGACTGCAGCTATCTGATCAATCAAGAAAAGTTTTAAGAAAGGTTTGGAAGTGTGGCAATACATAGTAAGTACTAGGAACTGTAAGTAACTGTAATCAAAGAATTGAGGCCTTTAAACTATGGTGCTGGAGAAGGCTCCTGCAAGTCCCTTGGATTGCAAGGTGATCAAACTGGTCAGTCCTAGAGAAGATCAACCCTGACTGCTCTTTAGAAGGCCAGATCCTGAAGATGAAACTCAAATACTTTCGCCACCTAATGAGAAGGAAGGACTCACTGGAGAAGAGCCTAATGCTGGGAAAGACTGAGGATAAAAGAAGAAGGGGATGACAGAGAATGAGGTGGCTGGATGGAGTCACTGAAGCAGTAGGCGTGAATTTAAATGGACTCCAGAGGATGGTAGAGGACAGGAAGGCCTGGAGGAACGTTGTCCATGGGGTCACAATGGGTCAGACACAACTTCACGACTAACAACAACAACAAGGAACTGTAAATAGAATCTGCACAAAATATTGAAGAGTGGAATAAGAACTCTGTTCAAGGCAACAATGCCTTTCTGCAGGAAAAATTTCTAGATCCACCCTGCTTCTTCAAATCTTTTTGCTAACCGATAGTCATTTTGTGATTGAATGTGATCGTTTCATATTGAGGTGTTCCTCTTTAAAACCCCATGTCTTCTATATTCTTTTCCTTCCTACATCTCATTCCATTTGCCCAGGCAAGTTAGCGGAGTAGTCCTTGCATTCATTTGTTTGACTTTTTCCTCTTCTTCACAAAAGCATGTTGGTGTAATTTATTTTCTTTTTTTTTTTTCAGTTTTATCTCAATCCGATTTGTTTTTCCAGCTGTTTTATGCTTGGTGGAAATCTCAGGATCCATCCAAGTGTGGTTTGGTGGGTTGTTTGCGTCACATAATAATTGGTATAAGTCTCAAATTTCACTTAATAAGAAGTAAATATATATGTTCTTCTTTTTCAGTCTTGCTAACTCTTCAAATCTCATTTCTTTGGAAACCCATTCTAATAATTTAGAGCCAGAATAAAATTGTTCCGCTCCTTGAGGAATTAAAGGATAGAAAGGTAATCAAATTGATAAAAGGCAACTGCAAGATTGGGTATGGACCTTTCTCCATACAATTAATTCCGGGTGCTCTGCTTTGCAAATCAATATTGGCCCTACAGGTATTCAATTTTAAGTCTTATTTCCCGTGTCCCAAATTTGTTTCCCAGAGATCCCTGGGTGTCAATAACTTGGGAAGATTACAGTTGGAATAGGAAGCAAAAGTCCAGGGCTCTAATTTCCAAAAATTCCTTCTATATGGTATTTAAACTAGGGGAGATAGGAATGCCAATGTGCCAACATAAAATATTTGTTTAAGCTTACTTTGCAATGGGGAGTAGGGGAGGAATTTCAAAGCATAAGTGTACAAGTATGTAAGGGAAAGGTAACCTTCTTCCTCTTTATCCTGTGACCCCTACAAAGCAATTAAATTTAGAAAAAATGCTTTCACTGCCGCCAATTATTTTTTTCAGCTTGATTGCCCAGCAGGAAAAAGAATTTGCAACATTTCAACGCTCCACTTCCTATGTGCTGTAACATTCCAAATTCCACAGAATCCCTTCTTTTCCCTGTGCTGTATGTCTTTTTTTTCTCCTCTTTTTTAAAAAAATAATGCCTTTGGCCAGAGCATTAACAGATGGATATTAAATGTCATATCATTAGCAGTGCGTGCATCTGTGAGCTCTGTTCTGTTCAAACAAAAAGCATTTTACATTGGGACAACAGGAGTATATCAGTTTCTTAAATGTGTAGCTTCTTTTCCCAAATAAAATTCAACCTCTCTCCTCTGGAAATGATCATTTGTGCACATTCTTTCTTCGGCTTTGTTTTCTCATTGGAGGATCTGGCACCCTGCCTCAGTTGCCGCCAGCTACTCAGTGGATTGTAAATTGTTGCAGTGACAGTAATTTGGAGGATCAGCAAATTGGAGGTTTGTTCTGTGGGAGGGACTTGATCTCCCAACACTTAGCAATATGAAAAGCTTCAATGGACAAGATTTAAAATCAAACATATTCCACTACCAAACTGTGGAAACACTATTCAACTTAGTCTTGATTCATTAATACTATTTTGGTGTCGCAAATTCACTCATGCTCACATAATTGGAATATATTCCTATAGAAAACAATGGGCTACATGAATGAATTTCTATAGAATACAGTGACCACAATAGTGTTGATACAGTTCCGTAGCCTTTCTATGACACACTGATATCATGATACAAAATTATGCCGAGCCTAGAAAGTATGGAAGGATCAACTGTCTTCTGGTACTTCCAGTACAGTCACAAAGAAGAGTGGATTGACTTATTTCTCAAAGCACCAGAGGGCAGGACAAAAATAAATGGGTGAAACATGTTAGAGATCCAGCCTAGAAGTAAGGAGAAATTTTTCTGTTCAGTGGAACAGCTTGCTGCCCATCAATGGAGGTTTTCAAAAATGGACAACTATTTGACCCAGGATGTATAAGTGAAGGATGGCTATTTTGTGCAAATACTATTTGCATAGCTGTACATTATATTGCACACCTAGCACTTCTTTAGCACATTTCTAGGTTTTAAAACATTATGTATGGTTTCTCAAAAATCTTTCCAACAAGTCTTCAAAAATTGGTATCATTCCTTCTGTCAGAGTATTTACAGTGTGACTACTATTTTGAGACAACCTAGGAGCAAATACAGGACACTGAGGTTTTTTCATTACAAACAGTGGTTTATATACAAGACTTCTATATACAGACAGACACCTGGTAGGCACATACCAGGCAATCAATCAATCTTCAACTCTACATGGAGAACTACAATGCAGATAGAACATGAGGAGGAGAGTGATACACGAGGAGAGAGAGAGACACAACCTCTAATGGCCTCCCTTATATAGACAGCTTCTTAAAGCCGCCATAACCCTGCTGACACATCAGTCTTAAAGGGGCTCATTCTGGTCCATAGCCTTACATCGGCTGGTCAGCTTTAAATCATCATTATCCTGACACTTTCAGATGAAGCTGTGAGAGCGTATTCAGTCCACTACTGAGATCTGAAAATCCTGTTGATATTGCATATTTTGCCATCCTTATGTTAGTTGTTTATTGAAGTAGAACTTAAGGTAACTCAGAGGAAGGTGAAGGAGAAAGAAGCAAGAGCTTTGTCCATGTTAAAATGCAGAAAGCACTCTGTGGAATGCCTGGGAATTGCAATTGACCATCAAAGGAATTTCAGAAATCAAAAGAGTTGAATTCTGAAAGAAAATGAGACTGTTCTGACAGGGTATCTATCAAATTTAATATTTTGATACAACATCAGAGGAGAGATTGCCAGGAGACTGGTAAATCTGAATGCCAATCAAGCTGGAAAGATGATTAATTAATTAAAGGAAATCTTCATTTAGAATTTTTTCAGCCTTCAGAGACTCCCTTGGCCTTAACTCTTGCCAAAAACTGTCCTTCTATGGTGCCAAACTTGTAATCATTGAGGTAAGTCACAAATAGTATTTTTAACAAGGCACATCTTATTAAATACTATTTTTCATGCTAAAAAAAACAGATTTATTTCAGAAAGAAGTCCTTCAGTGGCTCTGAGGAAGAAACTTGGTTAATTTAAATGGTGCAGTGTGAAATGTTAAACTGAGAATAAAGCTATTTTCTCACTTAATAATGCTCAAGTCTCTTGATCAGGGAGGCATAAAAATTTCAGTACACAAGTTCAAAGAAGTGTGTTTGAATACAATGGCCATTTCACAAAGGAACAAAAGAGACCTTAAGAAATAAGAGGAAGAACTACTGATCCGAGAGAGGTAATTGTGGCTATGACAACTCTTTCAATTCTTGGACTGCCCAACCAGACGGATGCTTACATTTGGTATACTTGCATCCTTGCCAATAAATTAGCAAGTACAAATTTCTACACGGCAAATTGTTTTGGTCCTTTCAGTGTTTAACAGTGGTTTTGTTAAAACTCTGTGGTTACAGTGTGGATTCAGAAAATGCAATTAAAATGAGATAAAATTGGTTTGAAAAATACTTGAAGTCCCATTGACTTGACGAGAGTTAATATGTGCTTAAATATAATGGAGCTTAAAGCTACTTGGCTCTAGTAATATAATACCTCTGGTGGTTTAAACTATAGATAAATGTGGTAAAAATATCTAAGTAAATCCCCTAAGAAGTTTAATATTAAAATTAATACTATATTTCTGTGTCTGGCAGAATATGTTTATAATCCAGCAGTTATTGTAACCACTAGAATAAATCTATATAATATTGGCAGAGAGGTACTCAATTACTTATGTTGCAGCAAGACCCTCTCTTTAATTGACATTTTGCTGACAGGCTGAGTTAAAAATAATCAATCCCTATTTGAGTTGTTCAAGTATAATCAGGAATTCTTTTTAACTTAAACCTATCAGTTGTTGAGACATTAGTAAAAATACCAAACTGTTAACACCTTTATATTTATTCCCTTTCACAATTCTGCACCGATCTTTTTCATAAATCCTTAAATTCATTAACAGCTAGTTTTTTAACAATGAAATGCATATTTCTTATTTATGTTTCTTGATAATTGTTTTTGCATTGCCTTTCTGCAAAAAGTCAATTAAGGCATACTTAAGAAATATAAAAATAAAAGGATGACCTAAAATTGAGCATCAATATAACTAAAAACATGTTTTCTCCAAAAAGTACAATGGGGTGGTCCTTACAGAAAGAATGCAAAGCGTTTTGTCTGTTCAGGCACTTGAAATCATTGTGTAAATTCCAATTTATTAGTAGAGTCATTAGTAAGATTGTTCTCCCTTGCGTCCAAAGATATTTCCTTGTGCAAGCACAGAATTCAGTGCTGCTTGTGCCAACTCTTGCCTGTGTGGTCTTGGTGAGCTACTATTCTGTGACATAGTTGGCAGTGCGAAGATGATACAATAGATGGAGTAAGGATTTTTCCTAATAGAAATAATAATTTTATTACCTTTGAATATCAACTGAAAGGTATGTTCAGTGATTAAAGCAGCCTTCCTTATTTTGAGGCCTTCCAGAAGTGTTGATAACAATACCAATAAATCTTGATCCTACATCAACTATACCACAATTCCTATCATTCCCAGCACAGAGAGACTAGCTTATAAAAAGAATTGGGGAAATGGGGGTTCAAATCTTCCTCAACCATGAAACTCTCCATGACTTTGAGCCAGTAATCCTAAACTAGCTCAGAAAAATGCTTGTGAGATAAATAGGCCTGAAGTTTGAAGAATGCTTTGCATGCACTTCCAATCTCCTTGGAGAAGAAGATGGATGTCATTTAAAAAAGTCCAAACTTTTCTCTGTACACTGTTTCCAAAGTAATGTCACACGCTTGGTAAATTGCTTGTGCTTTCTGTGCTTATATATTTTAACAAAGAATATAAAGAAGTTCATAAAATGGTCCCTTTATTCATCTGAACAGATTCTATGAAATGAAAACAAGTTTTTATTTTTACTTCTTTTTGGTGCTGCTGAAATTCAACAGCTGCATTAAAGGCCACAAGGTAGGTGGAGTGGAGATTTATCGCTACAGAAGTTTTTATACAGCCGATTCAAATAGATTTCACAAAGCAATGACCCTGCCAAAATAGTAAATACTATTTACATATCCTCAAAGACTTCCAGGGCTATGGATTTCCTCATAGGAGAAACATAGCATGGAATAGCAGATATTTTAGTAGATTTTTGTCAAACAAGTTACAGAATATTATTGAATCCACAGCTCCATCTAGAGACCGCAAAATAGCTTGAGTGTTGTTCTGGCCTGCATTTTAAAAGATTGTTTGAATAAATAATAAATAACAGAGAATAGCTGACTCAGTTTCATTGGAATTCTAGGAATGCTACTGAGGGCTTCTTCCTTCACTCAAAGCAATATAAGACTTCCCATTATTAAATGCTAAGTAAATATCTAAAAATGCTTAATAGAAAATAATTAAGGGTTTGAAAATATAAAGTAAGTCAAGTGAGGATTATATTAAGAACAGCTCACAATGATTTGATTATTTATATAATAATAAATGAGTTTCCATTTCTGACAGATGTCTTCATTTGATTTGTAAAGTAAATTTAAATGTGGGAATTAAGTCTTCAATATCTACATAAGTGATCTAGATGAGGAGACTGAAGGGCACTAATCAAATTTGTGGATGACACAAAGCTGGGATGAATTGCTACCGCTTTGGAAGATAGCTTCAGAATTCAGAAAGATATTGTCAGACCTGAACATTGGACCCTACCCAACAAGATGCCGTTCAGCAGTGTGAAATGTAAGAGCCTTCACATAGGCAAGAAAAACCAGATGCACAAGTACAGGATAGGCAGTACCTGGCTCAACAATAGTGTCTGTGAGAGGGACTAGGTGTCCTGGTGGATCACCACTTAAGTATGAGTCAGCAGTGTTCTACAGCTGCCAAAAAAGCCAACGTAATCCTAGGTTGCATCAACAGAGGGATAGCATAAGATCACAGGACATGATAGTTCTGATCAATACTGCACTAGTAAGGCCACATTTGGAATATTGTATCCAGTTCTGATCATGATATAAAAAAGGAATCTGAGATCCTAGAATGAGTGCAGAGAAGAACAACAAAGATGATAAGGGGTCTGGAGATTACATCGTATGATGAATGGCCAAGGAAGCAAGTATATTTAGCCTAATGAAGAGAAGGCTTAAGGAAGACCTAATAGTTTTCTAATATTTGAAGTGCTGTCACAGGGAAGTGGGTACTGACTTCTTTTCCATAGCCCCTGAGAGTAGGACAAGAAGCAATGGGTGAAAACTCATCAGAAGAAATAAGGAGGAATTTCCTGACAGAATGATTAATCAGTAGAACAGCTTGTCTCCTGGAGTTGTGGGTATTCCAACACTGGAGGTTTTTAAGAAAACATTGGACTAGCATTTGTCTGAAATGGTATAAATGGTATAGGGACGTGATGGCGAACCTATTGCATGCATGCCACAGGTGGCACGCAGAGCCCTCTCTGTGGGCACGCCAGGTGTCACCCCAGCCAAGCTCCACCGCACATGCGTGCGTGCCTCCTGCCGGCCAGCAGGTCTTCGGGTCTCAACTGTGCATGTGTGGGGGGCGGGACGCATGCAGGGGATGCACATGCATGCGAGGGGTGGAGTGCATGCACAGGGGGATACAGGTGATTTTCCAGCCCCAGAACAGAGCGCTGGGGTGCTGCGCGAGGGCCCTCCATGCCTCATTTTGGGCCTGGAGAGCCTCCTGACCAACCTGGAAGCCAAAATGGCAGGGGGGGATGCGCGGGGGGTGGGGCACATGTGTGGGGGATGCACGCATGCACGGGGGATGCACACATGTACGGGGGACACTCGCATGTGCGAGTGCATTTTGGGGGTTCAGGCACGCATGTGTGCATTCACACACACACGCTTTGGCCACTTGGCACCAAAAAGATTAACCATCAGTGGTATAGGGTTTCCTGACTGAGCAGTGGGTTGGACTAGATCCCTTCCAACTCTGTTATTCTTTTATAAGGACTTCTGCCTTGGGCAAGGGGTTGGACTAAAAGACCTCCAAGATCCCTTCCAGTCCTATGATTCTATATAAAATAAGGTCTAGAATTAGATCTACGTTTATTCATACTTAGAGTAGGCCCATTGATTATGGTTGCATAAGCAAATTCTCAGTTTAACAGAGCAATTTAGCATACTTCAGATATAATGGACAAACTGCATACATAAGCTGTCCATAAACTGTATACAAAAAAATAATTTCCAGAAGCAGAAGAGTAAGGTTAGGTAGTATTCTTGCTGCTACTTTTTAAAGGATGGCTATGGATGCTTATATATTTTGTAAAGTGGATTGAGCTGAGAAAGTGGCCTTCTTGTCTAAAGTGGGATTAGAATTTACTATTTATTGATTTATTTTAATTTATTTTAATTAATTAATTAATTTTATTAGAATTTGTCAAAACAAAAAAAAGAAAAAAGAAAAAAAATACAATGACAGGAACCATAGGCACGATTGTGCACTTATGCACATCTCCTCTACTGACCACTTAAGTATGAAGTAAGGTCCACAGAAGTCAATTTGCGACTGAAACTATGAAAATTGGTAGCTGAGACAACTGGATCAGGTAGAGCATTCCAGCCTGACAACTCTATTACAGGAATCATATTTTTACAGTCAAGTTTAGAACGATATACTTTGAGTTTAAAACGGTTGTTCGCATGCATATTATTGCGATTAAAACAAAAAAAGTCACAGGTAAAGCATTACTACGTATAATTTTGTATGCAATACTTAGGTCTGATCGCAAGTGATGCAGTTCTAAGTTATCAAAATCGAGAATTTTGAGCCTAGTGAGTATAGGGAATTCTATTGTGTACAGAAGAGTGCAAAACTTTTCTCGTGAAATACTTCTGAACCCGCTCGATTGTACTGATGTCAGATATATGGTGGGGATTCCAAACAATTGAACTTGGTCTAGCATAAGTTTTATGAGCTCTAATTAACAATACGATGTTTCCAGAAAAAAAGCTTCACAAAATTAAGTTTATAACTCTTAATGCTTTTTTAGCAATGCTGTTACAATGAACTTTGAAGCATAGGTCGTCAGAGATAAGTACACCTAGCTCCTTGACAAAGTGAAGGTCATCTGCTAGATCAATACCACCTAGCTTATAATTGACATTCTGATTACGTTTACCAATATGTAAGACAGAACATTTATTAACTGAAATTTGAAGTTGCCAAATAGATGACCATTCAGACATATAGTCGAGATCACTTTGCAAAACAACAGAATTAGCTGTAGTATTAAATAATTTTACATCATCGGCAAACAGGACGCAACTGCTTTTAAGTTGATCACATAAGTCGTTGATATAGAGCAAGAAAAGCGTGGGACCTAAAACACTACCTTGCGGAACACCACTGTTAACTGATGCAGGATTAGACAGCGAGTTCCCTATTTTGACTTTCTGCAGTCTATTAGACAGGAAAGCAACAATCCACTTGTGCAAAGGTCCAGAAATGCTGTAAGAGTTTAATTTCAACAGCAGTTTATCGTATACTACTGTATCAAAAGCCTTACAAAAATCTATGTAAATTGCATCTACAGCTTTACCTTGATCAAGATATGTAGTCCAGATGTTTTTACAGTGCAAAAGTTGTAAATTACAGGACATGTTTTTCCTAAAGTCAAACTGTCGGATAGCAAGTTGTTTGTTTCTAAGTGGCGAATGATGGATTGGTTTATAATTGGTTCCATAACTTTGCATGTAACACAGTACAGAGAGATTGTTCTATAACTTTGTACTGAATTAGGGTCACCCTTTTTAAAGATTGGTGTTACTATAGCTGATGACCATAGGGCAGAGAACTAGTTCAAAATGATACTTCAAAAATTTTACACAAAAATTGTACACAATCTCCCAGTTTCTTGCATTAACCACTAGACCAGTTTCTGTTTCCAATGACTGCTAGCTTGGGGTAAGTCATTTGAAGAGCAACATATTAAAAAAGATTGCAGTAGGCAATTACTACCATTATTTCTCAACAGAGGTGTCATCACAAGCTCTAGAAAAGGGAAGAATTTTCAAATGCATCTCTGCTCTTTGTGGAACATTTTTTATTGTTTTAAGAAAGAGAGCGAGAAAGAAAAAAATATCCAGTAGCAGTTTAAGATAATGATGATGAGATCCACAACACATATTGATGAAAATATTTCCATTGTCATAACAATACTAGATTTAAGAACTAGATGTGGATTAATACTAGATGTATTAATCTAATTAATGTTTAAAAATAAAAAGTCTGTATTTGACCAAGTCTTGTTTCAAAAGTTTCATCTGAATCCATGTGAAGGAACAAATTCAGGAGGACCTCAGCAAGGAGCTACTATTACAAAAAGAGGCCCTCTTGTACCAAAATAGTTCAGACAGCTTTGGCTGAGATAATCTGAAGATTTTGGCCACAATCTGGGAATTCTCTTAGTTTCAAAACCTCCTATGAAAACAGAATGTGTTTCATGGTAAGATGAATCTTTGGCTACGTCCAATTGCTTCACCAATCGTGAATTTTCTTGGACTAGGAGTCATGGCAATGGTGACTCATACCTTCATCAGTTCCTAGTTAAAATACCTATAATTCAATCTACATGGAGCTATTCTTGAAGATTACTTGGAAATTACAGTTGGCATAGAATGAAATTGCCCATGTTTTTGTGTTGATTTAGTTGGTGTGTTGGTTATAATTGGTTATAATACAAGCCATCTAAAGTAGGTTGATTTAAAATTTTAAATGAACAACTTACATCAACATCAAAGGCTTTTTCTCTTACAATTATGAAATTGTTATTGATTTCAATTTTTATGAAGTATGTATCCATTATATTAGTAACATAGTATTATAAAACACTTTTATTTTTATAAAACCAGATAGGTGCTAGATAGATAATCAAGAATCGTATTATCTGAAAACTGCATGACGGAGTCAGAGTCAGTTGTTTTGGCATCAGTATTAAGAAAGTTTTATAGTCAACAGGTTCTTTAGAAGCTATCAAAATCACAGCTATTTAAGGCTCACTAGCAGAGGCTAGGAAAAATGTTTTTCAAGAAAAGTATTATAAATTAATACTTCCAATTATACTGGAATTTCGGTGAATATGTAGGTATGTGATAGTCAATGTGATAAGTCATCAGGCTTAGAACTTTTCCTGCTTTCATAGATGAAATAGTATCACTAATTATTGGTTAAATTGGAATTATTACATATTTTATCCCAACGTCTTTGATAATAGAAATATTGGTTTAACTGCATTTATCAAGGGACCAGTAGTTTATTGGGTCTTTCTTCCCACTACCAATAAAGAGTACAGAGGGAATTAATTACATGTCCTATAATCCAAAAACCTTTATGTAATGTGGGTGCATTATTACCTTTGGATACAGAAAAATTTATTCTTTTTCTCAAAATTTCTGCTTTAATTTTTTCATGAATCATAATAATACAACCATGATGCTTTAATGATGTATAAAATAGTCACTAGATTACAAACTACTGAATCTATGGAAATCTAGGCAGAAAATTTTAAAGCATGTTTATCCATCCATTCAACCAAACCCCAAAATACTAAAAAATAATTGAATTGGGAACAAATCTGGAGTTTAGTATGGTGAATTTAAAAGCTACTATGCCTATATTAAATTCTAATGTAAAAATGTGCAAAATTTTCCATTTCAGGGATTAAATTTAGGTGGGATAATATTGTTATTTAATAAAGAAGCTATCCAATCTCCTCTACTAAAGTAAAAAAGTGTTAAAACTCCTGTGTGATATATCTGGATAATCCTTAGACCCTAAAGTTCAGTACATGTAGTGCATTATTTAATGACCATTGTTAAAAATTGTTCTGGATCACTTATTGTTTTATGATTAAAGCAGTAAATCAGAGACCCTATAGACCTAGTAATTGCTGAATTTCCACAAAGATACACAATTATAAATGTCCTGCATATATATTTCCTTTGTGGAATATGTTTCTTGTAAAAAAGCAATGTGACATTTTTAATAGCACAATTTAATACTTATTAGAATATTTAAATCTTTTATATTCCAGGAAAGTAACAGTAATGTCATCTTAAATTAAAATTCAAAAGGGAGAGGGGCTAGGAAAAAAGGTTGCATATGCAGAGACTAATTTCAGGGATGAACAAAAAACGCTGACATACATAATAATTTTGGAACTTGTCTACTATTTTGAGAAATTTAAAACTTTTTCTTCATATGATTTGTTTCCCAGATTTAAAAAAAAGACAGTTCAAAGAAGATACATAAACATCATATAAATTATTGTATTGAAATATTTAAAGAGAAGTATACTATCCAAACCAAAAAATGAAGAAATAGAATAAGATTCGTTTAAAAACTACAATCATAAGGTATTACAATTTTTCTGCCTGACAAGATACTGCAATGTCTTGTCTGCCATCAAGAAAATATACACGAATCCAGCACACAATTACTTGAATGTAATCCAACTGATTTACAGAATTATGACCTCCTATTTTTAAAGAGGCTGATAAACTCAATTATTACTTGCTGATCACTCAGCCAAAAAAATTCATTCTACTTTTTTTCCTTTTATAAAACCAAATTAACCTAATTTACATAAAAATCAGTAAAAGTCTGCGCTACTAAATTTGAATAAACCAAATCACAGTGCATCATAGTTTCCCTGGGTGCATTAGATTGCATGTCTCTATCACCTTTTATACTCAGTGATTAAGTGGGTTCTTGATAAAATATGAATATTCTGGATTAGTTTTAAGTGCATGTGGGATAAGACAGAAGTGATGGACTCTAAGTATTCTAATGACTCATGGAGGCAGGGAAAACCTTTCTTTAAAAAACCAACCATGATATAACTTAGTTCAGAATCACTAATTCCCAATCCATTAAAAGCGGAGTAGGAGAATCAATTACTCCAGCTCTTAGATGGGTGGTGGACTCTCGTCCCTGAGACTGCTCAGAATTATAAACAACCTGAAAGCCAATCAATCCAAAGCTCTTTTCTAAACTACCCCTGGGGCAACCAATTTCAAGGCATACCAATCATCTAAACACAGCTGGTAATGAATCTATAGTACTCTTCCTTCTCTGATGATCTCTCACAGAATAGAACTGAGAGGATCATAAGAGGTTATCTATTTAATGCAAGATCTGCTAGATGTTCACCCATCTCCGCTGAAGAACTTCACTGGAAAAAAAACCTCATCACTTCTATGACAGCTTGTTCTACAGTCTCTGTTATTGTAGATGGCAGCTCATACAGTCAGAATGGTCCTCCTGACATTCATTCATTCATTCATTCATTCATTCATTTATTGGTTCAATTTATATGCCGCCCTTCTCCGGAGACTCAGGGCGTCTTACAATGCGTTAAGCAATAGCCTTCATACTTTTGTATATACCTGCTTAGTAGGGCTTTTGGCTCCTCCCCATGCGGAGTTCTTTTTTATACAAAGTCAGCTTATTGCCCTCACAATCCGGATCCTCATTTTACCTACCTCGGAAGGATAGAAGGCTAAGTCAACCTTGAGCCTGGTGAGATTTGAACTTGCAGTAATTGCAGGCAGCTGGCAGTGCTGTTAAAGTGCTACTTAACAGCACTTTAGTCCGCTGCACCACCAAGGCTCCTACCTTGAACCCACTTCTTCTAGTTTTAATCCATTTATTTTGGTCCTGCCCTCTGCATAGAGAATGCATCCTCCCTCTCTTTCAACAGAGGTCCATTATCTTAGTTTTTAAAGTACAAATTCTTCATTTTTTCTTTGAAAAAGCCATTGGCATTATAGAAGAATCACATAAAACAAAGAACTTGGTGCAAAATTGCTACAGGATTTCTCTAGTCAACCTAAGGACCATGAGTTTTAATAATTTTGTTTAGAAAAATATTTGGAAACCAGATTCCAAAATCAAGCCGATTTTAATTCTCTTTCAAACCACTATAACACTTACTATTGCACCAATAGGTTTTGCAACCTACACATGTTCTGTCGTTAAAACAGTATCAGCTAAGAAGAAGAACATTAATTAAAATTCAGCCTTGCTTGTTATCTGGTTTCTTTAGCATAAAAATGGTATGCCTGGAGATATACCCAAAGGAGAAAGTTTATACTTGAGAATGCTGGCTTTTTTAAAAAAAAACAAAATAATATATACAAGACTATATAAAATATATACATATATTCCACCAAAGACCAATTTGGGTCAAAATTCCACACAGCTACACTCTGTATAAAACATAAGCATTATTCCATGAAGTCCTTCCATGATATTCCCGTAGTATTCCCTTGAAGCCAGTGAGAAACTACTGTTAAGATGCCCATGCTGCCAGTTGCTGCATATCTTCATCATCTTCCACCCTCTTCTTTGAGGATGCTGTAACAAAAGATAATAATTGTTCAACATATTGGAACAACAAAGATACCCTTTTGCTGTCTCTGGAAAGACTTGGTATTTGGATTAGAGGCATTGTGGCTCAAAAATGAAGAAACATACTTTACAAGACACATCTTGTAAAGGGATGACTTCAGTAGATCTATTCAATAAGAATTGCTTGCATAGCTTTACATCAGATCACAAGACTTGAATCCAGATGACCAAATCCAAGTTCAGCTTTGGCTACCACCAAGTTATTACTCTGTGTACAAAGTATTCTTTCACCAAAGTGCAATTACTATTAATAGTCCTCTCTCATCAATAGTAATTGGAACTGAGAAGGCCATCACTAAGCAAGGAAGGAACATCCTGTGACTGTACAAACTTATAGAGTTCCAGTTGCCATTATTGGGCAAATCTCTTGCAGTAGCAGTATTCTGTAGTCAAGTGATCACCAAACTTTCTGCCAGCTTCCCCACTGACTTTGCTTGTTGAAAGCTGGGAATGAAGTTTGCAAATGGTAATTACATGACACAGGATGCTGTGATGTCATAATTGTGGGCTGGTTGTCAGATGTCCAAATTGGGACCAGGTGACCATGGGAACACTGCATCAACAAAAACTATGAGGACCAGTCATAATTACTCCTCATTCACATCAATATATCACTCTTATGTGTCAAGATAGCTACTATTATATCCAAGTATGTTAAATTTCTATGATCGTTCCTTTTCTCCTCAATATTTCTATAGCCTACTTTCATAACAGACTAATTAATATAAGAAAACAATTTACCAGGATGAGAAGGCAATGGGGTAGCTGGGACACTTGGTAAATGAACATTTTTCATCTTATTATTGAGCTCCTCTTGCTCCAGTTCTTCTAATTCTGCCAACAGTTCATCCTGAAATTTAAAATTTGGCAGGTTATATTTCAATAAACAATGCCTTTACTTTAAAAAACTTTATTTGGGTTTTTCAGCATGCCAGGGAACTATATAAATGGATATTTTTAGGACAAATACATTTTGTTAGAAATTTGTAGAACAGCAAGCACAGCTGGTGGGCATAATTAAACATGTCATCAATTTAGAATCCTTGCATTGCCACAAGATATCCAAGTCCAGTCCCCCTTGAATTTCATTGACCCTTATCTAGTGCTAATTTAGTACTGATTATTAATTGACCAGATTCTTGTATATGAATAAATATTCTATGCTGCAATTTTATGAATATCTTATTTTTTGTACCGGACAAGATCTCAACCAAATATTTTAAGTAGATATTGGTTGATAAGGATAAAATGAAATAACATAAAAAATATCAAAATTATATTATGGTAATTGACTGAAAATATACTTGAATACAAAATATGGTTGAATACAAAAAAGGTTACAAGGGTTTTAAAAAAGAGTTCTCTATTTTGTGGTCATTCTACTACCCAAAAATGGCTTCAGTCTTTCTGGTTTTGTAAAAGGAGCAGCTGTTGATATATGCTGACAATTGCTTCAGTATAGTGGTAGAAGATTACTCAATTTAAATGATATTAATGAATTCCACTACAAATAGTTCAATGTATACTGAATATGCTTACTAAGTGTGTTCCTAATGAAGGCAAAAACAGAAAAGTGGGGAAAGTGTGGAACAAGACCTCTTGAGGTATGCCAACAAGTTATTCATCACAAAATACAAAGAGGAGTCCATCTTGTTTTCCATCTTTCATTACTTTCTTCATGGGCAAAAATAGGAAGTTTCTTCTATTTTCTGGCTTGAATCACAACCTATAGATGAGGCCTTCAAAACAGAAGTGCTGGTCTGCAAGTATGGTGAAAATGGAAATAGAGAAAAATATAGTAGCTTGACTAATCTTCCCTCCTTGCATGTGGTGATACACAGCTTCTCTGAATTCCAGATGATGACAGTGGAGCGTACTAGAAGAAGGCATGACTGACCAACTAGGATAAAATTAGGAATGTATCACACATTGCTATTACCTATGTACAGTAGATTCCATTTGATATGTCAGAAATCCAATCATTTTGTCACAGCAAAAGGGATTATGCATTTGCATTGTTTTGACATAGCAATTTGCATTCTTTTGAATACCTTCTTCAAAACAGTACAGTCTCTATTTTTGAATAAATTTCTCTTTAGTCTCTGAGAATTTGAGTGCATTTAAGGAAAAATGTTGAAGCGTTTAGAAAAGAGCTAGACAACATTTATAACAAATTTAAAATTAGCAGTAATATTAAAGTCAGGGCCATTTTTTGTTCTTAGATGTCAAAACATACCTCATCAAAGTCATCACCAACTCTTCTTGTGAGAGCCTCTGTGATTTCTTGGGCAATATCTTGTTGCTCAGTGATATCTTGCATCATGTCATCAATTTTGTCCAAGTCCCTAAGGATACAAGGAAAGAAGAAATTATTTACTCATTTGTATATAGATAGGATGGCATAGTGGATTCCAGTAAAATTCTGAGGTTTTCATAAAAAAATCAATAATCATCAAAGCAAAAAGCAACAGCAAAATAGAGATTTAAATTTTGGGGAGGAGGATATTGAAAGTCAGGGAAAATAGCAAAGATATATTATTAAATTATCTACTTTAATAAAACACTTCAATAAAATGAAGTATGATTAATAAACTCCCACTCTTTATAAGCCATTATCCTGGCTTATTAGGGCATTTAAAGGGCCATCAAAGACAAGTTTAGTTTGTAATAATGTTACAGGAAAATTCCTTCCGGCATTCAAGTTCCAAATTCCATAAGGGCTTTAAATTCTATAAAAGCCCTTGAACTGCTTACAAACAGTAGTGAATAGAAAAATAGAATAATATAAGCAAAAGAGATATGTACATAAGAAGCAATCCCAATCAGTTTTCAAGCAGTTTGCATATTGGAGATTTGGGGAACTCTATTTGAGAACTTAAAACATGATGTCCTACAGAGGGTCAAGCCATAAAACAATTCTGTTTCATGCCCAG